>NC_028647.1:32169855-32173492 GCF_001406875.1 Solanum pennellii | reverse complement strand
ACACACACACACACACACACACACTACCTTACAAGCATGACCCCCCTTACATAAATGTTAAATTACTATCATATCCCCAACTTAAAACACTCAATTTATTCTATATTCTATATTTAAATATATTTAAAATATATTTATATATACTATATTATATTAAAAGCACATTGATGAGTTGTAACTTATCGAAAGTTTGTGTCTTTTATGACATTCTCGAAAAGTCATGATTTTACTGAATGTCAGTGACTGATTTGAAATAACACTATAGGCAACTTTTCACGCTAACCTTTGTTGTCTATAAATCTCACATGTTTAAACTACAAATTTTGTTAGTTTTCTATTCTTCTACTTATAACAAGAAAGATTGTGAGAGTTGTTCGATTATGTAATTACAATATTTTTTGTGGGTAAATTAGATAAATCAATAAAAAGTGATGCAACAAGGAGAATAAACTAACTCAACTTCAAACGAGAAGAGTATCGTGATAATTAATATACACTTATTTTCATAGCTATAAATTATACTTTGCCAACAACTATTATTTGATAAGAAGTTTAATAATTTTCGGTTGCACAAACTACAACTTCATGTTCAAGATCTGAAAAGTCTCAAACTAATGGAGAAAAAGTATTTGATCAAAAACTTGTTTAAAGAATTCAAACTACATTTAATAAATACTCTTCGTTTTAAATTTATTTGTTTTACTTTTAATAACAATATTTTTTTGTTGGTAAAGTAGATAGATAAATAAAAATTCATGCAACAAGGAGAAGGAAATAACTCAACTTCAAACAAGAAGAGTATCGTGATAATAAATGTGCATTAATTTTCATAGCCATAAATATACTTCTGCAACAACAACTATTACTTTAGAAGAAGTTTAATGATTTTCGGCTGTACAAACTACAACTTCGTGTTCACAATCTCAAATGCCTCAAAACAATGAAGAAAGGGTATTTGATCAAAAACTTATTTGGAGAATCAGAAATACATTTAATAAGTACTCTTTCATTTTTCAATTTATTTGCAGTACTTTTATTTTTATTCAATTTAATATAGAATATTTTTTTTCTTGGGGGTGAGGACGCATCTTTAAGACAACAAAGTTAGAAGATATTTTTATATATTCTACATATGATCCTTAAATTAAATGTCTTCTTTATTTTTAAATTTATATTAAATTATAATCAGACCAATTTTATCTTGTTTTTTTTGGGATAATGCACAAGTACCCCCTCAATCTATGCCCGAAATCTTAGAGACACACTTATACTATACTAAGGTCCTATTACCCCCCTGAACTTATTTTATCAATAATTTTCTACCCCTTTTCGGCCTACGTGGCACTATCTTGTGGGCTCAACGCTGGTTGACTTTTTTTTTAAGCTAGTGCCATGTAGGCCGAAAGGGGGTAGAAAATTACTTATAAAATAAGTTCAGGGGGTAATATGACTTTAGTATAACATAAGTGTTTCTCTGAAATTTCGGACATAGATTGAGGGATACTTTTGCATTTTCCTTTTTTTTTTCAACTATCTATACTATCTTAGAAGAATAAACTTATAACTTATATGTTAAATTATAATACCCCAAACATAAAACACTAAATGTAGTATAACTTTTATTCATTATATTATATTTATTTATGCGTATTATATTATATTAAAGGCAGAAAATTTTTCACATTGAAGGGTCATAAATTTTTTAAAGAGTTATAACTTTTCTGATGATTTATGTCTTTTTAAAGGCTGTGACTTTTATACGGTTGTGGCTTTTTCGGAGTTGTGAATTTTTCGAAAGGTTGCAAGTTCGAAAAATTGTGACTTTTTTTAGGGGTTGCGACTTTTCCGATGAGTTTTGACCTTTTGGAAGGGTTGTGACATTTCTAAGGGGTTGTGACTAGTGCCGGCAAAATGAGCTCATATTAAGGTGACTTGCCAACCCGCCCATATTTTAATGGTTTGTGTGAGTAAATTTTCACATGGATAATTTATGGATTGATACTCATATTTCACCCATAAAATATGGGTAAAATATGAAGTAGCCAAATGGGTTAAGCTTCTAATTTTATTTACTCAAAATTTACTAAAAGTAGTGTAACTTCTCTTCATTTTTATGTTATTCTACATAACTGACTATTCTTCTTTATAATTGAAAGGGAAAATGCATAAGTATCCCCCGCCCTCTCCCCCAACCTATGCCCGAAATTTCAGAGACACACTTATACTATACTAAGGTCCTATAACTATCTGAACATATTTTATAAATAATTTTCTACCCCTTTTTAACTTATGTGGCGCTAGCTTTAAAAAAAAGAAAGTCAACACGCGCTGGGCCTAGAAGATAGTGCTACATAGACCGAAAAGAAGTAGAAAAATATTTATAATATAAGTTCATGGGGGTAATGAGACCTTAGTATAATATAACTGTGTCTCAGAGATTTCAGGCATATGTTTAGGGGTAGTTATGCATTTTCCCTAATTGATAAGGGAAAGTCTTTGACACTCCAAAAATATATAATTCAGATGTACATTTATTTTGTTATTATATTTACTTTTTATTATTTATTATTTATTTAATTTTATATGGGATAATCAATAATAGTGTAAAATAAGCAAATCATGTTTTAGTCCTAAAATGAAAATTTCATTTACTTTGAAATAAAAATCTTTTCATCTTGTTATTACATAAATTTATTTTATATTAAAAAGACATAGGATTTTTTTTCTTTTTATGATACAATAAAACTAAATAAAGAATGTTAAACATTTTTCATCTAAAAAAGACTAAAATATCTTCTCCATATTGAATTCTTAAGTAAAATACTCTTTATTCTTGAAAATGTGGGTAAAATATGGGTAAACTAGTTATTTTTTCAACCCATTTTACCAAATCAAGTGTTACCCATTTCAAATATGATCAGGCTGAATTATTACTCATTTTATATTTACCAATTTCAACCCGCCCACATATGACCCGATCCGCTCATTTGTCACCCCTAGTCGTGAGTTGTGACTTCTTTTTGATAAGGCACCACAAGCTATTTTTTGTACACTACCTTCTGTTGTCTATAAAAAGAGGGACTTCATCAAATATTTAAATTACATTTTATTATAAGAATATGATAATTCTTATTATTATTCCTAAAACACACAATTTAGTATATCTTCTATATTTCTATGATAAGAAACAATATTGCATATACTAATACTACATATTTTTAACTATAAATGGAGGAATTTTCTCACAATTATTAACTACGATTTTTTATGTTTTCTATTCTTCTCTTCTTAAAATCACTAGTATTATTTGCAAATGTTGACAATCTCAAAGACGAATAAAATTAGAATCCTCCATAATATGAATATTAAATTAATCTAATAGTCCAGGTAAAATATACCAAATTTAGTATATCTTCTATATTTTATATCGATATTTATTTATTTATATTATATTATATTATATTAAAAGTAAAAACGCCTACAAAACAATAATAACAAAGTAATGTACTATGTGGAAGGAAGTAGAAAATTTATTTAAGAGATGTAACTAAGAGATTTTAAGGGTAACTAATTAATATTTAGCAATATTCATATTTTTTATGAATAGAATGGTACATGATTTGATTTTCACATGCAT
>NC_028647.1:32138717-32169847 GCF_001406875.1 Solanum pennellii | reverse complement strand
TATATATATATTACATACATAATTTACTTTTACATATTTCAGATTTATCAAAATGATAATAAGAAGCCGTAAGGGAACTATACACTGAATTATTAATAATAATAATCCTAGTCTGCATTTTTTGAATAGAATAGCTCAGCCTTGGGAGATGCTCTTGGGAAACGCATCAACTCTTTGTTCATATGTCTTTCTTCCTTTGCCCCTTTACTCAGCTTATTGTTCATCCTAACTAAAGATGGAGCACGAGCAAACAATATCTTTATGAACATCTGCTCTGATTTTGAACCCCAAAAAGAATGCATAACGACATCTTCAAGTCAAGTTTGTCGAGTGATCGGACCAAGCGCGCTGGTTTGTCCAGATATTTCATAATTGTTTCAGAAGCAGAGTGACCTAACAAATAATACAAGGCAATACCATGTTTTAGTTTCTCATGTTAAAACATCTAAAGTAAAAATACAGTACAAAATTATATCTTGTGTATGGAAACACATCGTGTAACACTCATTCTTACACAAACCTGAAGTTTACACAAGCTGGGCAAACTCTTAATCAACTCAAGAGCATAAGAAGTCTGACCCATTTGGTCAAAGATTGCACTAAGTGCTAGATGCCACAAGCGATTGATTAGCGTAAAAGGATGCCCTTTGTAACTTTACCTGTACTCAAAAGCTTTGACAATTGTACTCCTGAGATCAAGATCCAAAACTCTGTAGCTGGTATAAAGGTTATTCTTTTTACGGAAAAGGGCCTAAAATACCCTTACAGTATTGAAAATGGTATAAAATGATCCTTCATCCATCTATTGGCTCCAAAATGCCCTTTTCACCCACCTATTGGCTCCAAAATACCCTTGTCATCCACCTTTGTGTTAAAATTGACCACTTTTTTAATTGTTTTAAAATTAAACTCTTTAATTTTTTTTAAAAATAATTGGCGTTCAATTATTAATTATAATTATAATTTATTAATATAATTTATAAACCAACCCACTACCCACTCATTACTAACTAAACCTCACCCAATTAATCCAATTATAATATCAAAATCGTCATAAATACTACTAAAACACGATGATTTCTGAAAATGACATTCAAAATTATTAGAGTCCGAATTGGAGCCCCAATTAAATTTAGGTTGAGCCACTTATTTAGGAGGACACTTTCTTTCAAAATAGAATTAGAAATTTATGATTAAAGGTAAAGAAGTAATACATCCCGAATTGATTCATGCACTTTTTAAAATATAATTTTATAAATATTTATGATTTATTTTAAAACTTTAATATACTATTTTGAAAAAAAGTTACCTATGAAGTAAAATCACATAATTGAGACGTAAGAATAATTAAGATGAACATACTCAGACTTTTAAGTTTATTGGTGATTTTCATTTAGCCACTTGAATATATGATAATTTACTTCTATAATTTTTAAAAACACTCAATTGGCAGTAGCTTGCATTAATAATGTGACGGGTTCATTAATTTAGAGCGATTTAATTATTAATGGGGTGAGTAGTTGATTGATTTATAAATTATACTAATAAGTTAAATTATATCATATAGTTGAGCGCCACTTATTTTAAAAAATATTTAAATAGTTTAAATATAAAACCGTTAAATAAGTGGTCAATTTTGAACCAAAAGGTGGATGACAAGGGTATTTTGGACCCAATAGGTAGGTGAGAAAGGTATTTTGGAGCCAATAGGTGGATGGAGGATAATTTTGTACTATTTGCAATACTTTGAGGGTATTTTATGCCCTTTTCCGTTCTTTTTATAGATGGAGGGTTATAAGATTGTAGAATCCAAGGAAAGAATTTGGCGGTTTGAAGATACAGTTAAAGAGTGTCAAACGTGTCAAGAGTTTGGTAATTGAATATACTTTATAAATACTACTAATATAGTTTGACATGTTAAGAATTAGCTTCTTGACACCATATCTGATGACATAAAGCATCCATCTGTTAATATCTTCACATGAACACAATTGTTCTCCTGAAACATAAAGATCGAATTTATGTTGAAATAGAATCATATGTATTGTTTGAGGACATTTAGAGATTTTTTTAGCGAATTTCTTGCAGAATTGGTTATCAAACACCAAATTGGAAAGCATGCCCCAAATATATCTCCATTTTTTGGACAACATACTAGTTCTTACAGCATCACCAACCAGAAAGACCTCGAGGATATGATCTGTAACGTTACTTGGTAGAACACTGATTCTATCTTCAACGGCAGCAACTCTTTTACTTTATGTCATGCTAAACATTAATTTCTATCTAAAATTTACAGAGGAAAATGTGTAATTTATAGTCTTTATAAATATTCAATATTCAAAGTATCTCTTCGCTTATCCATGAGAAAATTGACAAGTATCTTCTATACTATGACAAAAATCTCAGAGACACACATTAACAAAACTAAGGTCCTATTACCTCTTGAACCCATTTTTTTTTGGTAATTTTGTGTACCTTTTTGGTTATGTGACATCCAAATATGTCTCACGCGTCTCAATTGTGTGGAGTCACTGTGTGTGTCATGTAAGACAAAAGGTATAAAATTACAAAACAAATAGAACCACAATTTAGTTAAAATGTGTCGCTGGAATTTCGAGCATAGTCTAGAAGGTACTTGTGCATTCCCCTTTATCCATTAGATTTATCGTACACAAAAGTAATTAATTGTAGTATCAAATCGGAGAAATCAATGAATATTCAAATATACATTTTCTATACATATAAGAATTATTGATACATTCAAGTGATTTATTGATGTTGATCTTATATAAAACAATTAATTAATCCTTCGTAACAACAAAAAATAAAAATATGTTCCTTTAATAAATATGTTCAGATACCTTTGTGTTAGTATTTTCGTACACAGGAGAATGATAATATATTACTTGCATTGTTTGGTTAAATAAGTGTAATTTTTTCAGAGATGTTCTTTCAAATGCAAGTGTATGCGAACAACATTAATATTTCTTTTGTACATTAGGGGTGCAAATGTAGGAACTCACATAATACAAACATGTCTAAGTGTTCAATTTATTTAAGTGTCTATTGTTGTTCATCTTGTAATCGTTAGATACTTAGAACAAAACTTTGAAGAATTTGGTAAGACACAACAAAGTTTAAGAGTATTTTCACAACCAAAAATTTAAAACTAGTAGAGAAAATAGAACCAGAAAAAGATCAGAAAAAATATACGAAATATTTTTCTTAAAGAAGAATTATTGTCAATCTGTGTTTAAAGAATCTTACCGATTCCAACAAACTTTGCAAATTCACAAAGTTACCAAAGTTTAATGAACTAGTGAAGAACACAAATTAATTCACAAATCTAAAAGTTGTAACACATACCAGAATCATGAAAAATAGAAAGAAGATCAAGCCCACTGAATGCACAGTGTCCCCTTAAGGAAATTATTTTCCTCTAGTATTCGAGATTTGATTTGAAATATGTCCTCGCAAGATAGAATGATCTCAATCATCAGTGTATTGATACAAAAAAAAGTTGGTGTCAGCGAGCGAGCCACTCAACAACAGTAAAGTACACTTAGAATACTAGATTTAGTAGTAGTAGAAGAAGTTCAAAAATTCTAATTTTTAAATGAGAGGAAATAACTCAATTTATAGAAAACAAAGGGTAGTGCAAAAAGGTTCTTATCGTGCCTTACCAGAAAGGTCACAAACCTTTGGTAAAGTCACAATCTTTCAGAAAGGTCGTTAGCTTTCATAAATGTCACAACTTTTTGTAAAAAGTCAAAAATTTTCATAAAAGTCACAATTTTTCATAAAAGTCGCAATTTTTCATAAAAGTCGCAACTTTTCATAAAAGTAGCAACTTTTCATAAAACTCATAACTTTTCATAAAAATCGCAACTCTTCATTTTCCATTCACAACTTTTAAAACCTAACATTCTCCCGCATGAATGAGAATGACTCCAAGACAAAGAAATTGACAAGTATGTGTACTTTACAAGCAAGAATTAATTGCATCTGGATAAGTAGGTTTTCACTTGGACTTTCCGTAGTGAAGATATGTCGCATATTCTCGGTGAATCGGTAGATAGGATAACTTTGAACCGTCGAGCTTGGGTGTATACCCAAACAACCATATGTCACACAATTAAACGTTAACAGTTTATGGTTCTTACAATTGTGTTCGTTTCATCCAGTAACACCTCACGATTTCATGAGTTTATAGAGAATAAACTTTTGATGATAATTCTATTTGAAGCGACTTACACTTTACACTCAGATAGGTGATTTCTAACCGTGTTATTGTGTAGATACAATATTTGGTCAACTCTGCCAAACTTAGCAAGTCATTAAAATTATTAAGCTTTATTAACTCATTAACAAGCCTTAATTTTGTATCCTTGTTCCTGAGCATTGTCTTCATCATGAGAATTGATTGAGTTGGTTGACAATGCCGAACCATCATTCACAACTGTATTTTTCTCCTTGAATCTAGCTCTTGGGATCTCAAGTCTGTTAGATAGATTTACCGCCATGATTACTTATCCTAAGCCATAAATCAATTCCCTTAGATTATCTTTAAACTTTCTCTCTAGTTAGACCTTTTTGTAAGTGGATCCGACACATTATCCTTTGACTTTACATAGTCAATTTTGATAATTCCACTAGAGAGTAGTTTTCTAACGGTATCATGTCTATGTCCTATATGACGAGACTTTGCATTATACATCATGCTCCATGCCTTACCTATTGCATCTTGACTATCAAAATATATGCCTACTAATGCCAATGGTTTGGGCAAAGAAGAATATCTATCAAGAAAATCTAGAGTCTTCCAACTTATTCACCGACCTTATCTTGAGCACGTAGCTCAAATATCCTTGTAGAGCTAGCGAACATGTCTCTTTTGAAATATTTCCAAGAGAATTCTCCTCTACCAAGAGTACATATATATCCACCTTGTTGATTTTACTTCATTTTTGTGGTGGTCAAATTTGCATCACTATATCCTTTCAATACTGCTGGATATTGTTATAATGCAATACATAATTTTAATTATTTTTAAATACTCCAAAACTCTATTTATTGCCATCTAATGAAATTGATTAAGATTACTTGTGAACCGACTTAGTTTATTAATAGAAACTTCTATATCTGACTCGCGCACACTTCATGATATTCATCATACTTTTCAATGTTCAGCACAATCCAATTGTCAGTCACTTTCGCCTGCACTCTTTTGAAATGCAAAGCTCACATTTATTGGAGACTTGAAAATATTGAAATCTAATTATTTGAACTAGTGAAGTACCTTTTCAATGAAATGAGACCGTGAAAATGCTAAAAAATTATGGAGTTCTAAGGATTCTTATACCTAAGATCGCATCAGCAACTCCAAGATACTTCATTCCAAACTTGCTTTCTAGCATACATTTAGTAGCATTTATGTCATTACTGTCTCTATTGATGATCAACATATCACCAATATAGATACAAACAATGACCTTATGATTTTAATGTGAGCACATTTATCACTTCCATCATTCTTAAGTCCATTTGCCAACATGGTTTGGTCAAATTTCTTATGCCATTATTTCGGTGCTTGTTTTAGTCCATTATATAACTTAACAAGTTCGTACACTTTCTTTTATTTACTAGGAACCATAAAACCCTCGGGTTGTTTCATGTAAATTTCTTTCTCCAATTCTCCGTTTAAAAGAGTTGTTTTCACACCATTGATGAGTTTGAAAGTCATATATCACAACTAACACAATAAACATCCAAATGAATGTATTTCTAGTTACTGGCGAGTATGTGTCCAAAAGATGAAAACCTTATTTTTGTCTAAAACCTATGACAAAAATTCTTGCTATATATTTGTAACAGTTCCATTGACTTTCGTTTTCCTTTTGAGAATTCACTTTGAACCCAAAGGTTTATCACCTGGAGGAAGATCAACCAACTTCAAATAAGTTTGTTCAAGATTAAACCAATATCACTGACACCACTGTCCAAAAGGATAAGTCTACACAAGACACAAGAAATGTTACAAAATCCTATTTGAAGGAAGTAGATGTCATTTGATATTTATTATGCCTTTGAATCTCTTTATTAAATACATTCTCCTTTTGTTCTTTCCAAGGTCGTTTAGACCTTTCTGTAGACTATTCAAGTCTATGTATATAGTTCACAGTGTTATGTGTTATTTTAATCATTTTAGGATTAGGAACATGGACTTTGGCTAGATACTCCCACACTTTCAAATATTTCAAGTTGGATTTTCTTCCTTTTCATTTTTCATTGGAATAAATTGTGCCCTGAACATACAAAACTTTTCATTGCTTTCTTTCTAAAAAGACAACTTTTGTCGTCCCTTTTGTAATAAGGATACTTCCTCTACACTAGATTTGTGGTAAACCTAAACTAAGTAATGTATCCATCATTTCCTTTAAAGTTCTTTTTTCTATTTGATTGAAGTGAATAGGGCTGCAGTTTGATGAATAATTGCACTTTTCAAACATATTTTTGCAAAATGAGATTTATAATCTCCATCTCTATAACTTCTTTGTTTTTTCCAACTGATTTTCAACTTAATATTATATTGTCTAGATGTTTCTATTGCTTCATCCTTACCATTCATTAAATAGACATAGTCGTTTCTAATGCAATTGTCAATAAAATTAACAAGAAATTTTTTTCACCATGAAATGGTGTTGACTTCATATCACAAATGTCAGTGTAAATCAATTCTAATAGACTTGAATTCCTTTCAATAGGTTTATAAGAATGTTCAACATACTTAGATTCAACACAAACTTGACATTTTTACTTATTGCACTCAAAGTTAGACAAATCTTCTAAGTTGATCAGTTTTTCTTACAAGGTTTAGTAATTGACATGTCCCAAGTGTTCATGTCACAAACAGTTTGACTAAAGCAAATAAGAACAAATAAAAATATGGAGTTTGAAAAGCTCTTCGCGAGGTAGATTTTTTCTCACTAATATTTTATTTCTATTTCTTATAATTTTGTGTGATACAAACATTGTTTAGAGTCATCACCTTGTCAAAATATCCTTTTTTAGAAGGACCATTCCATAACTTTCAATTTGATTGTTATAGGACTACCCATGAATAAAGTTTCAGGTGCCAATAAAGGCAATATTGCTTACACAAAAACATAACAAATGACTATTCACCAATATTCAAGTCTATGCAAATATTTTTATTATAATAGACATATCTTTTCATAAAAAATCACAATATTTTAAGTGACATTTTTTCATAAAAAAAGACAATTATTTTGAACAAGTATATATATAATTTTGTAGTTTCATACTAGTCACACCATATACTTTTAATAGAGAAACTCAACCACTATAATACAAAATATACTCGAATAATTTTGTGGGTCTAACATAATACAAAAGTATCATTGAATTTTATATCTTCTGTTTTAAACTTAAGTTATACCTCAAGTCTAATCATAATCAAAGACCCCCCACATTATAAATCTGATCTCAAAAATAATTTTCAAGTATTTAAAAATATTTTTTCCATATACTTTTCCAGACTTTCAAACTGTCATTGACAATATGAAACCTCTTATGAAAATATTATTCTAAAAAATAATTATATTGCTTCAATTCTCGTTGACGATCTTTATATAGTGTCAAAATTCCTTTCGTAGAGGCACAAACTCACAAACTCTAAGTCAGTGGTATTTTTTCCTCTATCACAAATAGACATACCACTTTATAAAAGTGAAGTTTATAAAAACTCAAAAGTACAACATTGACTTATTATGTGAAGTTTTCATATTTGTTTCAGATCAATTGCATAGTCTGATTTATTGAGAGTAGAAAACTATAAAAAAAAATTAGTTAATAAAAGTCAAACAAAATCAAATTTCACGTGGAGTACAAAACTACAAAAGTTTTTTAGTCTCCAAACAAAATTAAACATATTCTTTATCACATAGAAATATTTTTCATTTCAAATAGTGTTCCAACTATAACATTTTGACATTCTATTTTATGAAACTAATATGCGCATCTCTTGTTTTGCAAGCTAAAGGATTTTTCCAAGTAAAATCATTCCACAACATATAGTTTACAAATCTTTTTACAAAGATATACATGATAAAAAAAATAAAAAATCTTGACTCTTAGGAACCATTTTCCTCCTTAGATAAATAATAAGAAGGTTACCTGGTGTAATCATTAACTGGAATACCACCAATTTTTTCAGTACATTGTCATTTCGACATTACTAAACGAAGCACCGAATTCAGGATAAGTAATATTAATCTTCTACTTCCATGATGAGTTTCACTTAATTAAGTTTCACTTAATTAGTAAAATACAAGAAATATCAGCAATATAATAATTTCCTTAGGATTGTTGTTCATCTTGTATTCCTATGATATTTAGAACAAAACTTTGAAGAACTTGGTAAGACACATCAATGTTTAAGAGCATTTTCACAACTAAAAATTTAAAACTATTAGAGAAAATAGAAACAGAAACAAATAAGAAAAAATATACGAAATATTTTTCTTAAAGAATAATTATTGTCAATTAGTGTTTAAAGAATCTTATTGATTCCAACAAACTTTGCAGAAACACGAAGTTATCAAAGTTTGATGAACTAGTGAAGAACAGAATAAAATAAATTAATTCACAAATCTAAAATCTGTAACACATACCATAATCTGGAAAAGAGAGAGAAGATCAAGCCACTAAATGCACAATGTCCCCTTAAGGAAATTATTTCCCTTTAGTTACCGAGATTTGATTTAGCATATGTTCTCCCAAGATAGAATGATCTCAGTCACCAGTGTATTGATATAAAAAATATTGGCATCAGCGAGCCACTTAACGACAGTAAAGTACATCTATAATACTAGATTTAGTAGTAGTAGTAGAAGTCTAAAAATTCTATTTTTAAAAAGAGAGGAAATCCTTCAATTTATAGAAAACAAAGGTAGTTCGAAAAGGTTCTTATTGTGCCTTACCGGAAAATTTACGAACCTTTGGAAAAGTAACAATCTTTACTAAAGGTTGTCACCTTTCATAAAAGTCACAACTTTTCATAAAAGTCGCAACTTTTCATAAAAGTCATAACTTTTATAAAAATCTGAACGCTTCATAAAAGTCACAACTTTTCATAAAAGTCATAACTTTTCATAAAAGTCGCAAACTTTCATTCCATTCACACCTTTTAAAATCTTACATCTATTTGTGTGCACCCAAAGTGAGAGGGCGTAGATATCAGTTGATGTCAAGTTAAAGGACACATTTGTATATTTTATTTTTTTTATGAAGATTAATGGGAAAATGGTCTGAAATATATTTGAACTTTGATCGAAATTCTTATAAATATACAGAACTTTGGAAAGCCTTTTACCCATGCGCTATTTTAAAGTTTGTTAAGGTATATATGTACCTACATGGACATCATAAATATTGCATCATTGTAAATAGTAATGTGTCAACGTGAAGACATATATACCTTTAAAATATACTGTTAAATACTGGAGGGAGTAAAAGGTCCTCCATAAAGTTTGGTATCGTAACATGATCGAGCAATACTAGAGTTGTATCATACTCTCTCTATTCCATTTGTGTAATTTGGATAGTTTATATAACAATTGATTTCGTTGAAAAAAATTTAGAAGTATAACCAATAATGAAAATTTAAACATTTGTGTTGCTATGTAACACACTTTAATTTATATATGTTTATTCTTTTCTTATAAAATACTACGAGAAATGTTACATTGTCAATTGAAAAAATAATAATTAATTATTAAATTATAATCAATTATTATACTGTTCTTTTAGTATTTATGATACTAAAAAAAAATATAAAACTTAAATAAACGTGACTCCTTTTTAAAATTTTAAAATTATTAAATTATTAAATTTTAGCTTTAGGCCAAGTACCCTGGTATGCTCAATTTTTACTTCATATTTTTGTTCATAAGAAACTAAAACATTATATTTCTTTATACCATTAATTATGTTCATGATAATTACGACAGTGTTGAAGCAATTATGAATTATCTGGACCAACCAAGCTATTTGGACCGAGCACTTGACAAGCTCAACGATGTCGTTATGCAACTTTTTAGTGGTTCAAATGTTGTACTACTCTTAATAAAGTCGTTTGCAGAATAAAAATTCAGAGGCTACTCCCAATATCATCTTTCAATAATATCTTCCTTGGTTGATTCATCAATAGAAGCCCCAAGGGAAATGTTTTCCAACAATAGATTTCAACAAATTCCTTAGATGGTTAGACTTGCACATCAGAGGGTGGAATTCAGGAAAATGGTGAGATACTTTTCAGGACATTCCTCGATTCCCTTAGATGGTTACTGATAGTTTTTTTAAAATCTTTTTTCACAAGATGTGTATTTTCTAGGATTCGTATATGTATTTTGTTAATAAAGTTAGAGAAGAGGAGCAGGAGAGATAGTTTGTCCATAACTGTCAGAACTATATTGTAAATATTTGGTTGTCAATGAACAATAAAGAAGATTTAGGGACTATGAAGAAAGTATCATCATCAAAGGTTTGATGTGTTTCTCTATAGTCTAGTGTGATGTCCTGCCACAATTCCAGCCAGATTTGACGTCCGAATGGGAGAGGAGGATCTAGAGTATTGAAGAGGTTTGCAGAGAGCTCTACAACCTTCTAGTTTTGTGGAGAAGACTAGAGAATTCCCTAGAATTCTCTAGAATACTTTAGATCTTTTTGGAAGAGTTAAGCATATGAAAAGGTAGAATTCTCTAGAATATTGACTAAAGTGTAGCTATTAGAAGGACTTGTAAGGTAAATTTTATTACACTTAGGCCCTTAGGATGTAGTATAAATATCAGGGCCTCTCATTTGTGAATCATCCATCCAACAATCCAACCAAAGTTGTAAGCAAATCTTCCAAGCTTAATACAAGCTCTCTTCAAAAGTCTTTCTATGTCTTTCTTTGCATTCTCTTAACGTTCCGAGTCTTAAAGGCTTACTTGAGCTTACAAGAGCGTGAAAGAATCGTCAGTAACTTGTTGAGTGCCGCTCGGAGTCTTAGCAAATACTCTAAGTCCGTGACACTACGCTGAGCTATTCTATTTGACAGATGCGAATCAGAATGTTATGTCAGGTGGGCTATTCTATTTGACAAATGTGAATTAGGATCTTATGCCAGTTGATTTGTTATTTTATGATATTATTGCTTATTAGTTCCTTCTTTTTTCGTAATCAATGTCAGTTGTCTGTCAATTTATGTTTTATATGTAGTATTTTCTTTAGTGCATCAGTAGATAAAATAATAAACTTCGAGATCATTTTTTCAACTACGACTTTGACAGGTATCCTATGATGTTTTAGAAGAATTAGAAAACGAGTACAGATATCAGTGAGTACTGAATACTAAAGATAAAATCAGTGCTTTACAAATATACAATACATATGATAAATCCCAAGTATCTTGACTGTTCACGATTCAGAAAAAACAAGTATTTTGTAGAATTTGGGGATATGTTTAGGACATACTTCCGAATATGGTGCTTGATAAACACTACTACGATAAATTATTAGTAATAAAATCTCAATCTTTCAAAGAAACAATAGTTGAGATTCTCTTACATGCAATACATTTTGCACTTTTAAAACTAAAAGCTTAGTAATGTGAAACATATGTTTATTCTTTGAATGAATTTACAAATTATATTACCTATTCATGTATGCATAAGTAAAATTGCATATGAAAGAGAAAAGCAAAAGGACCAACAATCTTATTAAATTGAGACGAAGACCGAACTTAACATATTTATCACTAATTCTACCAATTCATTCTATTCTTTTACAAAAGAGAAAATACATAAAGTCACCAAAGAAGTTGTTTGTATTTGCATAAAGACATCTTAAGTGTCTTATCTCCACACAAAATTTTTTAATATCTTTGTAAATGAGTCATTTTGACCCATTTCCTTGTCTAAGTTGTTACACACACATGAGGCGCGTGATGCAGTGTGCTTACTGCCATTAACATGTTTAAAAGTGTCACGTGTTGCTTTATTTCTTTATTATTAATTATATTTTTAATTTACATCACCTTCTTCAAATTTAAACTCAAAAGATGTCACAACCCGAGAGTATACCCTAAAAGAAATAGTATCCTCAAGTCGCCACACGGCGTATTCGACCTCTCGAAGGTCTTATACAATCCCTTAGACATCATTCATCACATATATATATGAAAAGTAGTGCGGAATTAAAACTTTTCATAACATCATCTCAAAATCTCTTTTATAGAAAAACATAGGAAATGCGAAGTCTCTTGTAGCCATGTTAGACTCATGAATATGTTGGATCACAATCCATACACCAACAAAGTATAAATATCAAAATCTAATACAATGTCTTTTTAATAGAAAAACTAAACATAGCTATGTCCTTGAATCAATTGAGGACATAGAAAAACATGCTTGAAAGGATGCGAATATCCAATCTTCACTTCAAATGACTCATCTGAATTTCCACCTACACCTTTAGAGATAAAATAATATATATGGACTTGGTACATTAGAATGCACTAATTAAGGTGTAATGCAATAAAATCATGCTGAAAGGACATCTATACAAAACATGCTCTTTTGAGAAAAACTTCATAATATAAGCATAAGAACCACATTCAACACCTAAGTTCACATATAAGACACATTACAATTTACCCACAATATAGCACTGACATTACTTCAAACCATATAAGTATATAACCCTCCTACGAAAGGTTATCCTAAAACTTACGCAAGTAAGACAAGAAGAGACCGCCGATACACCCTCTTCAAGCACACCTAAATAATCCTTAAGACTACCAAAGATAAGATTATTCCCTTTTTAACATTTAACTCACCATCTAAGGTTACTCTAAGATTCACTTGGGTAAAACATGAAGAGATTGCCCATACACCCTCTTCAAGCCTACTTAAGAAACACTCAAAGCTACACTAGATAGGGGTCCTTTTATACAACCTACATTAACTTAAGTCATTATCATTCATTAAGTTAATTAAGAATCAATTAAGCATTTAGAGGACATCACATAATGGTCTTGGAGAAGACCTAGGGAACCTACATCCTAGCATCTACAAAGCCTACTCATGCCATGTCAAGATAGCGTCCCATTCCACTACCTAAACGTTGTAGAACTTATCCAATACTAGAATGTAACCCACATAATGAAGAGTAGGCATTAACCGACATAGACCATACTAGCTAAGCATGAAACCGGAGTCTACTCTACTCCAATGGAGGGTGTTCTACTTGCCAAGGGTAGAACTAGGACAGATCCCATGTAGGCACGTGGTTAAGGAATATCAAGGGTTTCTTTGTCCTCTAGTCTCAACTTAAATAGAGTCACTCCCCAAGCATACTCACTCGGTGCTAGCTTTAGTTCTCATAGAGTACTTCAATCACACTAAGCATATGAAAAAGAACCACTTCTAGTCTTACCAAAACATGATACCTCTACCAAATATGAGTCCTCTAAGGCTTCCACTAAATGGTTAATAGGATAGCTCAACCTATCGCTAAATCCATCATTCACACAAGAAGGATACTATTACGACATTCAACTTCAAGGATATCATAACCTTCATTCAATATTGCAGGTTCCAAAGTTATAGGACCCTCTTCACATGTTGAAGGTAATTTACTATTCATACTTAATGGGTACCAAGTTAGGTCTACCAATCCTAGACTTTCATTCAACATTTATTCATACACAAACAAGACAAACGTGCTAAAGCCTACTAAGTCATGTTGTTCATATTCACATACTTAGCATGTATCAAGTAGAGGAACATAGTCTACCAATCAAGACACACACACGATCATAATACCACATATTCAACAATATCCAAGCATCATGTAGGAACAACCAACGCAATATAGCAAGATACACTAGCGACACAACTAGAGACATCATCCTAACCTATCTTGATCATATATAACCAATTAAAAGACTCATTCTATCACTTCCAACACATACATATACGTAATCATACTTCACATCGATCAACTATATAAGCTATAACATGATAACATCAGAATTCTCATAATAATAGCAATAATAATGCCGACAAGGTCATGTTCATCACAATTATAACACATTAGCACCGCCACCATAAGTGGACATACCAATGAACACAATTAAATATCTATACTACACAATATAAGGATATTAGGTCATCTTCCATTCCATCATCAACACCTTCAATCCTTAGCTATTTCAACCAATTCAATTCATAAAGGCTCTTACAATAATCATATACACCAATCCAATCCAATAATCAAACTGTATAATGATCTATCAAGATATAATATGAAAATCATCAAATTTGGGCAGCCTATAAACAATTCTGACATGATCTTTACATAATTCAATAGCCCAATGTAATCTAAACAATAATCCAATACAGTCAAGCCATAATCAAATCACCCACATTAGAGCCAAAATTAGGATTTCATGAATTACATGGGTTCATAGGAATTTTGGTCTAAAGTCATTCAATAAACATCAATTATAACATAAATCATTGATTCAAATCATTTTATGTAAGAACCATGGCTAGAAGTCAATAGAAGTTCATGATTTGAGAAATCTTAGAAAAGCCTTTGAAGTATAGCTCCATGAATAAAGAGAGTTCAAGGATGAAACACCATACCTTGATTGATCATTATCCACAACAATGATGAAGATTTGATGGAGAAATCAATCTCTTAGCTTCAACCTTTCTCCAAGCATCCATGAAGTTCTAGAGGATTTTATTTGGGGTCTTCGGTTTTAATTTTGAATAATGAACTTAACTTTAGATTCTAGACATATAAAGTCACTGAAAATATCCAAAAATATCATAAGTGACCTCCCAATATATTTTTAGATTCTAGGTGAATTTCCCATATTGCCCACCACTAGGCCGAGACACTTTCAAAAATTTTTCAGGTGTCAAACGACAGAGGCATCAAATGTACGTATACCAGATGACTGGCGATACTGACAATTGTTATTTGGTTTAGAGACTCCTTAAATGGAGTCTTAATCTCCTACACCTAAGTGTGGAACAACGCCCCCCATTGATGGACCGTCCCTTGGACGACATAGTGTCATTTGAGTAGTCGTAGATGGAGCCTTAGGAAATTTTAAGGTAATGTTTGGGTCCTCCTTAAGGACCCTTGGGGTGGTACTTGGGGAGTTGTGCCCAAAAATTTCAAACCTAAATACACTCATATAGATGTTAGGAATCTCTCACGTCAATTTGAACTCAAACGAACACGTAAAACATGTCAATGCATACTAGAATACACAAGCACATCTCAAGGCTATATTTCGAACGTCTTGGACGTTCTTGGATATTTCACTTCCAAACTCAACATAGTGCCTTGTAAAACTATAATTAATGATTTTAAGACCTTATAACCTCATGAAACACATGTTACGCTCTAGTTTCACGTAGTTCATTTTTGGGATGTTACATTCTCCCCCACTTGGACAATATTCATCCTCGAAAGACACTTGATACACTTTAAACATTTTCAAGAGATAAAATTCAAGACTAACAACTCATAACCATACCACACATCTTAACCATTTCTCAAGAAAACAAATATAGCAAGAATTTCAAATAATTCACAATGAACATGCTCACAAGACAACTAATGCAACTTTACGCAACCTTGAATGAAGACATGACAATATGAGAGACAAGATCATATAAACTCATTTCAAAACTTAACATAACTTCATGAAAATGCACAATGCAAGTAGATCAATGAAATTCTTTTTCAACTAGAGTCCTAAATAACATGCAACATGCTACTATAACATTCTAACCCTCATGCTTGAATAGAATAGAAGAGAAGTGACAACAATCTACAACCCAACTAATCACCATAATCCCCACTTATAAGGAACCCATAACAAATAAGGAGAGAAATCATCACCCAAATTAGCCATAGCTTGAATAACATAGAAGCAATTCCTCCTCGGAGCACCATCATCCGGAACACTTGGAGGAACTTGCTTGGCCTCTATTCCTCTAGCCGTACTATTAGGACAATCCCTCACCTTATGACCATCCTTATCACAACCAAAGCTACCACCTGTACCGGCTAGACACTTCCCAAAGTTCTTCTTCCAAAATGGAGCACAAGTAGGCTTAAAAACATGGGAACCACTACCACTCACAATCATGACCTTGGAAGCATTAAACCCATATTGATTTGGATCCCTCTTCTTAAACCTAAGTTGGTTTTGCTTGTTCACTTTACCCCTCTTTAAATTTCTTGAGATCCTACTAAGCGTGGACTCTTCAATGAATTGTGCATACATCATAAGCCTTGACAAGTTTATATCATTATGGAGCATAGACGTACATCATTTTTCTTTCACAAGGTCGATAACACTGGTCACAAACTGATACGCTCAAATTATAACTCCCAAAGAAGCATAAGTGACCGTTATCAAGAATAAAACCCAACTAGTAGGTTGGGGTCGGTCCCATGAGGAAAATGGTTTAGGCTTAACTTTAAGTCAAGATTTTATCTATTTAGTCAATGTCTTTCCAAAGAAAGTAAGTAAAGGGGGGGGGGGTTGTGAAACAAATTTCTTTAACAGTGTAATTGGTAGTCGAACAAAAATAAACGTTTGTGTTATCAAGATGAGAGAGTAAATAGGGTATATGTGTTCCCCGTAGGTTTATAACATGGTATTCCCAGCAATAGCAATCCTTTACTAGTGTATTACATTAAAAGTGATAAGTTACGTATCTTAAATTCGTGGTCTGACATCTAGAGAATTTCACCCCGTACCTTGGTCCAGCTACATGTGTATAATTTAATAAACCTTACCATTACCTCATATTAGACATCATAATCGATATATCGCTCAGTTATTACTTTGCACCAATCGACACTAGCCTATTATATAGTATCTCACTAAATCTATGTTGATAATTTTTTTCCTAGTACTACCTCCTTGGTATGACAAGTAACAAAAAGACGAGTTTTAATGTAGGCCACCATTAAAAAGACTTCTAAACAAAAAAGTTATCACTGCATGCAATAAAACTATTCAAGAATTGCTTAATTACTAGGATTACTTTGTCAATTACCCATGGTTCCCTCAACCCTAGTTGTGAATTTAGTTATTCATGCTAGAAATATCACAATTTATAATTTTAGATGAGTAAATCATGAGCTTACTGAACAAGAAGAATAAACCATGAAATCCAACTTCAAATTGAAAGAAAATCCTTCAAACCAAATCCGGAAATTAATTAATTGCTAAAAGTGCAACAACCAATATCCAAAACATAAATTAGACAAAAGTAACAGTAGATAACCCCAAAAACGAGGTTTTAATACCCTATTCAGAAAATATAGTCCTAAAGAAAAAGGAATTAAAATAAGGAAAGTTTTGTTCATGGTGCGACATCAATCGATGAACTAAGTGACGGAATCGGCGGTCCGAAACTACCTCCGTCAGTCAGGACTTAGATTATTATTCTCTACTCGGATGGGACCCTTTCTAAATCAAACGATGGACCAACAACATGGTCCATTGATCCACCTATGTGTTGTTGATGCTCCTCCGTTGCTCCATACTTAGAATCTCCAAAAATCAGGTACTGGATCTTTCCCTGAACCAAATGACAATTCACCAGTATGATCCGTCGATCAATCAAAAGACCACCGTTTTCTTTCCTGTTTCCACACTTAGTAAGACTTCTATGATTTTCATTCAATGTCCTAAGCTGCTCATCTACGATTACACCTACTGTCCGTCGATTGAATGATGGTCCGTCGATTGCTTCAGTAGTCTGGTTCTGCACTGTTTTTCATTTGTTTTCTTCCCTTGCCACCTGAATGTCTTTTTATTGCAAAACAAAACACAAAACTTGTTAAAATTACTACAAAAAGGCTTTAGACACACAAATCTTATGTTAAATGCATTAGAATGTCATGAAATCACGACACATCAACACCCTCAACTTAAATTCATTGTTTGTCCTCAAGCGACGCTCTGTGACCCTAAATGACACTTGTATAGAAGTAGACATTTTTAAGCTCAAGCAATCACATGACTATCAAGCTCAACTCTTTCTTGATTTAGTGCAGGCTTACGCTCTCAGGCTCAATCGGTTAACTCATGCGGATCACATCATGACACAAATTCACCATGCAACAGAAACTTCTACTGTTTTTCCTCTCACCAAGGTACCAACTTTCTCATACCGTAACTAGTGTCCTCACTTAAAAACAAATCCTGAATTTTCACAAAGTAATTATGAATTTTGGGCACAAGGATATTTGTTTCAACACTCGCACTGTAAAAAAAACTCCAAATACAGTTAGTACTCTAAGCCATAGGCTTGCCCTTATATTTACTGCTTAGGTTCACCACACTAGACTCTAGGATCATGGTAGGACTTTCTTGTATTGTAACATAGAATAAGAGTGAGGTGTGGTAAATTTAAGTACATTTTTAGTGACTTTTTGCCCTCGTCGACATTACTTCTAAGCTTTCTACCTCTTTTCATTACTTTTGACCCCCTTATTTCTCTTTTGTTCTTTGCTTTGTTTCCCTTTTTCTTTCGTTTTTTAAAAATGTGACTTTCACTTTTATTTTGCATCTTTTTCTTAGAAAACTCTTATCTCTTTTATTATTATTTTTTTCTTTTCTTTTTCCGGTGTTATTTTATTTTTTGACAAGTCACATCTTTCACTCACTTTAGCTTTTCTTTTCACCATATAACACTTTTCATACCCATTTTTGGGTCCGCACTCATAATAGCCACCCTCAACTCATGGCAAAAGCCATGAGTTGAGGTACACAATACCCGAAGTCGGGTTAGGGCAAAGATGAGGTCACATTCTGCATTAGCCACCCTCAACTTAGGCTTTTGGTCTAAGTTGAGGTGCACATGTCCAAGGAGGGAACGGGGCCAAAACGCTAGACCCTGGAAGGTGAGTTGGTGAATAAAAAAATTGGTCTATTATAGGCTTAACATATTTGGATTAAAAGGGGACAATTATTTCATTTGGTAAACTTCTTTTAAGATAGATATTGCCTATTCCGAAAAAGGTCCTATGATCACGTCCTAGTTTCCAGAGTTTATTCCCTTTGCTGGACTAACTGGGCAAGTTCATGCTAGACACCAACTGTTTGAACACTCGAATATTCTCACACTCTCTTGGCACATCATTGCACTATCAGATTATCAGATTTTCGAGTTCAGTTTTTAGTTGAAGGTCATGCATTGGGTGCCTTTTTATTTCACGTTTAGAGACAACACATTCAATTTATCTTGACCTATACATGCAAGAACAACAATGGACAAAGTATCATTTTTATTAGTTTTAATGCTTTGTTTTTCATGCTTCTATACTTGTAGTTCCTAAGACATGCCAGTTTAAAAGAAAATTAAGCAGTCTCTTGGGAAAAATAACACAAGCAAGAAAAACCCCAAGAACAGATTGTGAGTTGGGTTACTCAGACTTCACTCTACCACTCATTTTCCATTTACCCCATCCCCAACAAAAAAACTTTAAATTTTCCCCAATGCGATAAGAAATCAAAGACACAGGGGGTAGGTGAAGCAAACCTGTGGCGCATAGAGCGAAAGAATTCTCAACAAGCGGGTGGGTACGGTTTCCCAGAACCCGTAGGATCATCAAGCGGGCCACCATCAGTAGTGCCCACATCTCCAAGAACTGCACCATCAGTAGTGCTCGCAGGCCTATAATTGGATGCGCTAGCAGCTATCTCCAATGCCCTTCGCTTGCTTATCTCTTATCTGCTAAAGATGCCCTCATAGCCTGCTCCAGGTCCATCTGCTCTCTCCTTCTTGCACGGGCCTCATCATCATCCACAGTGGTGCGGGTGGAGCAACGCCTCTTGCTACGAGCTCGGTGCTCAGACTGTGGCTCAATAGGGACCTTGAAAAAGGCCTCTCGCACTATGTCCTTTACTAGCTCAGTGGGAGCACTCTCTAGCTCATCAACCTCAGCTCGCAGGCTAGAAAGCTTTGCCTGAATAGTAGTAAGGTCAGTGGTAGGGGATTGTCGTGCTAAAACATGCAGCACAAAGGCATCTAGGGGTTTGTGGACCACCTGAATTTTGCTGCTCCGCCTTTTTAGCCACCTGCTTCTCTATGTGGTCCTCTGCCTCAGTAATAGATTTCTGCATCCAAGGCTGAATGTGGTGGAGCAGAGTGGTCATCTATGCATTAAACTTCTCAACTCGAGCTAGAGGGACCAATGTTGCACATGGGGGCCCTGCTAGCTGCATCTGAGGAGAAGGCCAGAGTGGGATCTGCATGCTTTGGTACGGTAGGGTCAGTCCCTTGGGCTAGCTCCATTGTGTATGTTAAATTCTCGCTCAATAGAGGAACCTCGATCCATGTCTCTCTGCGGGTTGTAGCCACATGACCTCATCTTTGATGAGACCTATATCTAAAGTTCCTGTCAGCTTACGAATCTGTCACAGTGAGAAATGATCACTCCGGCGTCCCTGCACAATTGGAAGATAAGACACGAAAAAAGTTAAAAGGTAGTCTTGAATGCCCTCTCGTGAATCTCCACTATGACCATCCGAGCGAAGTCTATCTCAAGTCCCGCTACCAGTGCTGCCACCATACCGCCCTATCCCGTGTAAGTACATTGTCGGCCTTTGTGGGGGATAATAGGTGCTGAACCAAAAACTAGAAAAACATGGCCACAAAGTGAGAATGGCCTTCTTGATGAGCCCTTAGGGATATATAACTCAATCAACCCTCTCACTATCTATTGCTATATAATGAGCTAACCATTTTTAACCGCCTCACGCTGCTCTACATTCCTTTGAAAAGCACCACTCTGAACATCTCCACCTGCAATCAAACTCCATGGAGTTGCGGGTCCACTGCGAACCAGTGGTGGGGCTGTATAGGAAGCTACGGATGGTGGTTTCAGATCTGTCCACCCGGCACCCCCGAACTAGTGTAGAAGTGAGAGGGTGTTGTTTGGCTGGTCTTGCCCGCTTATCAGTGGACCCTCAGAGAGTGGCTACGTAGGAGGCATAAATATCCTTAAAAAATCTCCTCGCTATAGCTATCCAAGTCCTGAGCCATCAATTCACATTTGTGGAGATCAAAAAGTCTGTGCACCTCGAGGATTGTGGGAGAACTCCCTGTGAGGACTCAACGCTCATTAGTTACAAACCGAATCATCACCCCCTTCTCATTTAACATCTTCTCATCCCGATACACCTGCCATTGTACCTCTACGCACCACCATTTTGTTTCATTTGAAACCGGAGTAGGGTCATCCGTTTGGGGTGCAGGTGCAGAATCTGAACTAGTAGCCTCATTGGATAAGGCTTGGTTGTCTGCATCCCGAGATGTGGTGTCTCTCCGAGAGTTGGAGCCAAAAGCAGTGGCCATCTTGGACCATGAAGTCTAGGCTGACTCTGATCCCATCGCATCCTTGGAGCTTGTTACTAAGCTCCCTTCTAAATCAAAAACAGCCTGGGTCAATGAACTAATCAGTGTCCGCTCCTCATTAGACTGGGAGGAAGTGACTACATCAGAAGTCATCTTCCGGGGGTTCCCTTAGTGACTCATGCTAATGCTTTCGGTGTTGTAGAACACAAAGGGACATAGGCTGCGTTTTGCTCATTATTGGTGTCTTATTAATCAATCGAAGAGACGAGCCAACCAAATTTAGATTTTCCCCTCTTGGGGTAGACATTGTCCTTCTAAGGAGCCCTTAGTACCTATGAAGTATTTGTTAGTATCATAGCAAAACTACAAACTACACACTCGAAAAACAATAGAAAGAAGAAACATGGAAATCAAAAACATATATCATTGCTGCAGAGTCAGATCAACGGGACCCATTGACGTCCTGTCAATCAATCAATGGTCCATATATCCTGTCTGTTTTCTAATACTTAGATTTATTCAAGGATGGGTGGAAAACAACTTTCTCTGATGTAAACGATGGGAATACAGAATGGCCCATCGATTAATCGACATACCATAGTTTACTTCCATCGTCTAACACTTAGAATTATTTTAGAATAGGGTTTCAATCGACGAACCCCATCGACGGCCCATCAATTGATCGACGGTCTATAGACGGGGTCTCGTACTGTCAGCCTTGGACAAAGTTTAGGTCTTTATAAGTTTAATTTATTTAATTTCTTTAGTCACTCATTTTTACACAATCAAGTTTAAACATGTATTTTTATACCCAAATACTAGTTCTTCATTCGCAGAGTTCCTATTTCATGCAACAATTCAACCTAATTCAGTAAAAACATAGAACCCTATGTCTGAAATTTCAGACACATTGAGACACACAACATTTTAGACCAACCAATTTTCTATGCAACCAGAGTCTATCATTCCAAGGGAAGTAGCTACGCAACTTTTTGCATGAAAATTCACTTAATTCTGTCCCAAGGTCAAGACCCACTCCCAAATTTGTATATGCAACTATGAACGAGAATTCAAATTTAATGGAGATCAAAGTATATTTTGTAGTAGTGGTGTGGTTGTGTACCCTTATGGACTTTGAAGAAATAGCCTACACGTCTGAACTCGATCATCGGCTTCTTGAGAATGGAGGAAAAAATTACTTGGAGAAGAGAGTGTTTGGGAATTCTGAGAAACTGATGGGACAAATTGGAGACTTAGGGAGTTTATTTTGGAAGTAAAATATGGAGGAAATGATGGGTTGAAACAGTTAAGGAAGAAAAATTGAGAGAAAATGAAAAGAGGGAATGAATTTGAAAGGGGTTTCTTTTAATATTACCGGCCGGGTCGGATCACTGGCAATCTTGAATCGACAAAACCCCATCGACGAGCTTTGGATCGATAGATAGTCCATTGATTGGGACCATAGATTACTTTAGACTTAGAAAAAATTTAAAACATACCTCGTATCTACGGACACCAACAACGATTCGTCGATCGAACAACGGACCGTCGATGGGGTCCGTAGACCTCTGCACCAGACCATTTTCTGTAGATTTGTGCTCTTCCTTCCTGCACATGTAACACCAATTAGGCTATTCTTTTTGTGTTTTTTTCAGGACACTTTTGAGACACATACCCTATGCTAATCTCTAGCAAAAACTAGCACATAAAAAAATGAAATAATGAGGACAACTAAACAAGACTACGATTAATTCTACAAGGAAAGCAAAACCTATAGTTGGCTAGAGAGTACACCTTCGGTTGCCGTCCAAGAAACACTTGATTTAATGTATCGTCATGACACAACACTCTTGATAACTAAGACTTCATCAAGATGATAGGCCTCAACCACTTTATGATCATATCCGCATGCCCCAGATAGATATTTATCCCATAACCATTGACTGTGAACTTTGTGCCTTCCTTGTTTTCTAGCTCAACTGCTCCATGCGGGAACACTTTGGTAATAAGGAATGGCCCACTCCACTTGAACTTGAGTTTTCCTAGAAACCAGCGCAACCTAGATTTGAATAGAAGCACTAAATAAACAATAAAAAATTCTCGCTTTTCAATTCTTTGGTCGTGATACTTCTTCATCTTCTATTTGTAGATGGCTCAAATTTCATATGCTTTTTGGCGAAACTCATGAAGCACATTCAACTCATTTAGACTTTGTTCTGATGCTCCGGTCCAATCCAAATTTAGTCTTTTCATTGCCGACATCGCCTTGTGCTCTAGCTCCACCGGTAAGTGACAAACCTTCCCATATACAAATTTGTAAAAATACATACCTATGGGAGTCTTTTATGCGGTAGGACCAAAGAACGTCACATAACCTCCTTGACCAATCCGTTCTATTGGCATTCACAGTTTTTGCCAAAATCTGTTTTATCTCTTTATTGGACACCACAACTTGCCCGCTAGTCTATGGGTGGTAATGAGTAGCCTCATTGTGACGAACACCATATTTTTCCAGCAACCTTTTGAATAGTATATTACAAAAATGTGAGCTGCCATCACTAATAATGACCCTAGATGCACCAAATATGGAGAAGATATTCTTCTTCAGGAATGTGGTGACACTCTTTCCTTCATTATTGAGGAGCAAAATTTCTTCCACCCATTTCCACATATAGTCAACCACCAGAAGATTATACTTCATACCATGAGAACTCACAAATGGTCCCATGAAGTCAATGCCCCAGACATAAAATAGCTCAATCACAAAGATAGGATTCATGACAAACTGTTGGCTCTTTGAAATTCCTCCATCTCGTTGGCACCGATCACAGGACTTGGTGAAATCATGAACATCTTGGTGAATGGTTGGCCAATAATACCCATACTGCAATATATTATGCATAGTTTAGATACCACTATGGTTCCCACCCAAAGGCGAGGAATGACACGCCTCCTGAACACTCAACATCTCAACCTCAAGATCACAACGACGAATAACCCCATCAGCACAACTCCAATATCAGTAAGGCTCATCCTAAAATAAATTTTTAGCATCATGCATGAACTCTTTCCTTTGGTGGAAGGTCAAATCTGACGGAACCAAATCACTTGCCAGATAGTTTGCAAATCTACAAACCATGGGATCAGATCCTGAAAAGCAGCCAGTACATGCTCATCTTGGAATGCATCATCAATTTAGCCCTTCCTTCTAATTTACGCATAACTTCATCCTATGATCTAGAAAAGTGGTAGGAAACTTGATTCTTAGTCCCCTTTCTATATTTCACCTCAATATAAATTTCTTGCAGCAACAATACCCATCTGACCAACCTTGGCTTTGCATCCTTCTTCGCCATTAAGTACCTCAAAGCAGAATGGTCGGTATGCACTCATGCTAAGTAAATAGGAGCAAAAATTTTCGAATGCAAACACCACCGCAAGAAGTTCCTGTGCAGTTACCGTGTAGTTCTTTTGGGCTTCAATCAGGGCTTTACTCGCATAGTAGATGGGTTGAAGGATTTATCCCTTTTCTGTCCAAATAACACACAAAGTGCGACCCACTCACATCACACATTACCTCAAATGAATCACTCTAATATGGTGAAATAATAATGGGCGTGGATACCAACTTCTCTTTCAAATCTCCAGATGCTTTGAGACAGGATTCATCGAAATAGAACTTATAGTCCTTCTCGAGAAATTTGCACAAAGGATGTGCAATTTTTTGAAAAGTATTTAGTAAAACTCCAATTAAAGCCAACATACCCTAGAAAAATTCTAACACCCTTAACAGAGATGGGTGAAGGAAGCTTCTCTATCAGCTCCACTTTCGCTCGATCAACCTTTATCCCATTCTCCCAGATGCGATGGCCAAACACTATATCTTCTTTTACCATACAGTGACATTTCTCCCAATTTAGCACTAAACTACAATCCTCACATATCTTAAGCACCTCAGACAAATTATTCAAGAACCAATCGAAGGAGTCGCCCACTACATAAAAATCATCCATGAACACCTCAATAGTATCCTCTACCATAGCAAAAAATATCGACATCATACAATGCTGGAAGGTATCCGGTGCATCACATAACCCAAATGACATCCTTTTGAATGCATAAGTGCCATAGGGGCAAGTGAAGGTAGTCTCTTATTGATCTTCAGAGCAATAGAGATCTGATTGTAGCCTGAATAGCCATGAAAAAACAAAACCAACCCTTGCCTGCAAGTCTGTCTAACATCTAATCCATGGAGGGCATGGGGAAATGGTCTTTCTCAATCCAAGAATTCAACTTCCGGTAGTCAATGCAAACCCGTATTGGAACAAGCTCGTTCCTTTTTTTAGGCAGACACTAAACAAGACACACCCAACTGAAGTCTGCAATTGGATAAATGACTCTATCATCCATCCACTTGATGATCTCCTTTTGCACTACTTCTTGCATTGGTGGATTTAACCTTCTTTGGGGCTCAATACTCGGTTTGTGATCTAGCATGAGTTGGATCTTGTGGGAACAAATGCCCGGAGAGATCCCAATAATATCCGTAATAGTCCAACCAATGAATCGCTTGAATCGCTTCAACACCGCCACTAAGCATTCTACTTGTTGCCGATTCAACTCTGATATAATTATTACTAGCAAAGTCTCATCTCTACGAAAGAAGACATACCTCAGATTAGGTGGTAGAAATTTAAGCTCTAATTTTGGGACCTCCACAATTATCGCAGGTGGAGACTCTCGATGCTTCATATCTAAATCTAATTTCTTTGGGTTTGATCGATATTTGTTTCGTTCAAGTGCAACCACTAAATTATCATACCCTTCAATACCATCACTGTCAAAATTCATGATGATCGCTGCTAATGCCTCAACACCTAGTCACTCTTCAATACGCACCTCAGATACACTCTCAACTTTGTAGGATATAGCAGTTACCGTTTGGAGCTCACCAGTCTACTTCATGGACCGATAAATATTGAAAGTTGCTTATTTGTTAGTCACCCTAAACTTCATTTGCCCTTTTTCCATATCGACTAATGCAAGCCCATTTGCAAGGAATGATCTTTCTAAAATGATGGGGACCTCAAAGTCAACCTTATAGTAAAAAATCACAAAATCGGTTAGAAAGATGAACTATTTCACTTTCAAAAGCACATCATAGAGTACCTATGGGTCTCTTCACAGTTCGATTGGCCATCAGTAACCACGTCATAGTAGGCTTTGGTTCTCCAAAAATCAATTTCTTATAAATGGAAAATGACATGAGATTTATGCTCGCTCCAAGATCACACAATGCCTTAGCCAAGTGGAGCCATCTTATAATACATGGAATAATGAAAGAACCTGGATCCTCCTTCTTTTGCACAAGAGACCTTGTAGCAATAACACTACAATGCTGCATTCTGTATCATTTTCAAAACTCACCGAGCTCTTCTTTGTGACCATATCCTTCATAAACTTAGCATACCGCGCATTTGCTCCAAAGACTCTATCAGCGGGACAATCGCCGAAATTTACCATCTTCCATTTTCTTCACTATTCTCTGTGGGAATGGTGGTGGAGTGCTAGGGATGGGTACCACTTTCTGAGAAAACTCTGCTTCTTTTGACGGTGTATCACCCAACTCTCTACTAGCTTCTACCACCTCATCTTATTTTCTAATATTACCTTCTAATACACCCGACATAGGTTGATCAATGACCTGCTTACGAGTAGTGACTTACATGAAATGTCCATCAATCTTTGGATTCTGGATCGTATGTTTGGGAGGGTACCAGGTTGGCGTGGGATCATAGTAGTAGACAACTGACTCATCTGTAGCTCAAGGTGCTTTATCGAGATCACATCAAATGTCCTCATCATCTTCTGCAGCATATCCTCAAATCACGCCATACTACCTCCAACATCTCTAAGTGAAACTTTCCTATTTTGAGGTGGAACATATGACGCACCTTCTTCATTCATGTTATCATAGTTGTTTCGGTTGATGACGTTGTCGCAATTGTAGTTCCCATCTCGGACATATTGAACCTCTCGGTTGTAATTACCATAGCTCTGACCTTGGCACCAATTATCCTGATCAGATCCTTGGGCGTTTGGTCGTAAATCCTCCGTCTGATCATTAACTTCATATGTATCCTATTAATAGTAGTACTCATATGCCGGTGGTGGTGGTTTAGCCAAATAGTTCACCGTATCAACTTTCTCTATGCCTCCGCTCACATGCTTCAACACCAACCCTAATTCAATTCTCATCTGTGCCATCTCTTCACGAATCTCATCTGCAGTTCAGTTGTTTGTAGCCTGTACCTCGAAGGTGTTTCACCCAATGTTCGACTTTTTAGTGCTCTAAGCTTTAGTAGTTCGATATATCTTCTTTAACTTCTCTACAATCTCAACAAATGTGCATTCCCTATAGGAACCACCTGCAATAGTATCGAGCACTGCTTTGTTATCATCAATTAAACGCAGTAAATCTGCCCCAACATAAACTGACCGACTCTCCAGGTAATGCAACAAAGTTGTTCACCTTATCCTTGTGGTTGAGTTTCTTGGACACTGGATAGAACCTCGCTAGGAACACATCTCTCAATTGATCCCTAGTAGAGATAGAGTTGGAAGGAAGCTCAGTGAACCATATAGTGGCATCTCCTGTAAGCAATAAAGGAAACACATGCAACCCAATGCTGTTCATATCTAAGATCTACCAACAAAAATTTTGCACACAAACCTCAGTTTAGATATATGAGCATGTGGGTCTTCAGATGGTAGTCCCGAAAAAAAGCCTCTCGCGGTGAGCATCTGCATCAAGCTACTAATCACCATGGATATTTGCCCGGGGCAGTGGGGTAGGACAAGAGGTCTATTAAAGTCTGTAATGTTCATGTTTCCCCTATAGTAATCCTGAAGTCGTGGGGCTCTTGTAGGTTGCACCCTCAAGGCATCACATAACTGATTCTCAACGTGTGTCTGATTGTGTGCAACTTATAACGGAGACTGATGGCATGCTCCATCACCTAGATTTCCTCTGTTAGGGTTAGCTAGAACCCCTTGATTCTTCAATCGTCATAATGTTCGATTATGATTGGGATCATATGCAGTGAGTGATTCTCCTCGGCTCCATGTACTTGGCATACACTAGAGATAGACCTGAGAGGAAAAAACACAAAAATAAAAAGTAAAATTAGGAAATAGTTGACTAAATTTGAATAATGTAATAAAAATTAATTTAAAATCTAGATTACTCGGCAGCTGCGCAAAAATTCGACATGCTCAAATTATACCATCCCAAAGAAGCATAATAAATCGTTAACAAGTAGAGAACCCAACTAGTAGGTCGGGGTCGATCCCATGTGGAAAATGGTTTACACTTAACTTCTCACAATTATATCTATTTAGTCAATGTCTTTACAAAACAAGTAATTAAGGGGGGGGGGTTGTGAAACAAATTTCTTTCACAATGTAATTAGCTGTTGAACGAAAATAAACATTTGATTTATCAAGATGAGAGAGTAACTACAGTATATGTGTCCCCACAGGCTCATAATGCGGTATTCCTAGCAATAGCAATACTTTCCTAGTGAATTACATGCAAAGTGATAAGTTAGGTATCGTTGGTCCGACATATAGAAAATTTCACTCTGTACCTTGGTGTGGCTACATGTGTATAATTTACTAACCCTTACCATTAACTCATATTAAACATCATAATCGATATGTGACTTAGTTATTACTTCACACCAATCGACACTAGCCTATAGTATCACACTGTATTTATGTTGATAATTCTTTTTTTACTACTACCTCCTTGGTCCGGAAAGTAGCAACTAGACGAGTTCTAATGTCGGCCACCATTAAAAAGACTTCTAAATGAAAGAATTATCAATGCATGCCATAACACTATTCAAGAATTGCTTAATTACTAGGATTGCTTTGTTAAATACTCATGCTAGAAATATCACAATTCATAGTTTTAGATGAAGAAATCATGAATTACTTAACAACAAGAATAAACCTTTAAATCCAACTTGAAATTGCAAGAAAAACTTTCAAACCGAATCCAGAAATTAATTAAATTCTAAACATGCAATAACCAATCTCCAAACCACAAAGTAGACAAAAGTAATAGTAGTTAACACTAAAAATGAGGTTTTAATACCCTATATATAGAAAACATAGTCCTAAAGAAAAAGGAATTAAAATAGGGAAACTTTTGTTCAGGGACGTGTCATTAGTCAATGAACCAACTAATGGACCATTGATCAATCGACGGTCCGTAGACTGCCTGATTCAGTCAGGACTTAGAATATTTTTCTCTAGTCTGATGGCACCCTCTCTGAATGAAATGAAGGACCAACAATACGGTCCATCGGTCCACCTACAGGACGTCGATGCTCCTCTATAGATCAATACTTAGAATCTTCAAAAATCAGGTACTGGAACCTTCATTGAACCAAATGACGGTTCACAAGTACGGTCCATCAATCAATCGACGGACCGTCATTGTCTCTCGTGGTTCCACACTTGGTTAGACTTCCCTAATTTTCCTTCATCGTCATGAGCTGCTCATCTTGTTAAAATCACTATAAAAAGGCTTTAGTCACACACAACTCTTAACTGAAATGGATTAGAAATGTCATGAAATCACGACACATCACAAACCTACTCATCTCATCCCTTGGGTTAGACACCAAGGATGGAGCATACCTAGATAACAAGGTGATCTTCAAGAATACTCTTCAAAACTCATATTGCATTGCCTAAGGTTTATGAATTCCTCAACTTTCACCTCCCTCCTTTCCTGAGGAAAATACTTTCCTAACAAGTCCTCCTTAAATCTTCCCACTCTATAGGACTCAACTCAGCCGGCCTATTATCTTTCCAATAAGTGTACCAAACTTGAGCAACATCCCTTAATTGGTACGAAGCCAACTCCTCCTTCTCCCTAGAAGTCACCCCCATGACACTAAATACCTTCTACATACCATCTAGAAACTCTTGGGGATCTTCTCCCACCTTATTCATCCTCACAAAGTCCCCTAATCTAGAGGTCATAGTACTCTCAAGAGTTTTCCCCCTAGGCGCAATATCTCTATTAACTTGAGTCGTCACGGCACGGGCTCGGGTAAGAAGAACCTCTCTAATCTCTCCATTAGTCATATCCGGGGGAACCACTGGAACCTCATTCCATTGACCCATAATACGGACTTGCTAACCTTGAGTAACTGGATCATCTTGTAGAGATTATCCACCTTGGAGAACTAGCTCAACTTGGGGAGGAACTCCCTCATTCACTCTTTCTTCTTCAAATCTTCTTGCAACCATCCTTCTAGTAGTCATATCCTATAAACACAAAAGAAGTGATTAGGAAAAGACACTTATAACCTCAAGTCTATGGCACGACACTAGAATAATGAAGAGAGTGAAAATCTATCGTCCGAAAGTCTCTTGCTTATAGATGTGTCGCGACTCACACCGATGAATAAGACTCTACTAGACGTGACTTTAAAAAGACATTTGGATTCGTAACACTACTTTATAACCTTATGCACTGATACCAAGTCTGTCACGACCCGAGAGTATACCCTAGAAGAAATGGTATCCTTAAGTCACCACAAAGTATTCGACATCTCGGAGGTCTATACAAGCCAATAG
>NC_028647.1:32054776-32138205 GCF_001406875.1 Solanum pennellii | reverse complement strand
TATATATATATATATATATATATATATATGAAAAGTAGTGAGAAATTAAAAATTTTCACAACATCATCTCAAGATCTCTTTTATAAAAAAACATAGGAAATGTTAAGTCTCTTGTAGACACCATAGACACATGAATATCTAGGGTCATAGCCCATACATCAACAAAATAGAAATATCAAATTCTAATACAATGTCTGTTGAATACAAAAACTAAACATGGCTATGTCCTCGAATCAATTGAGGACATACCAAAACCTGCATGAAATGATGCTAATATCCAAGCTTCACTTCAAATAGCTCCTCTAAATTGCCACCTAAACCTTTAGATATAAGAAATTTCATGGAATTAGTACATTAGAATGCACTAAGTATGGTGGAATGCAATAAAATCATGCTAAAAGGACATTTATACAAAACATGCTCTATTATGCTCTTTTGAGGAAAACTTCATAACATATGCATAAGAACCACATTCAACACCAAAGTTCACATATAAGACACATTTCAAGTAACCCACAATATAGCATTAACATTACTTCAAACCATATAAAAATATAACCCTCCTACCAAAGGTTATACTAAGACTTACTTAAGTAAGACAAGAAGAGATCGCCCATACACCCTCTTCAAGCACACCTAAATAATCGTTAAGACTGCCTAAGATACGATTATTGCATTTTTGACATTTTACTCACCACCTAAGGTTACTCTATGATTCACTTGAGTAAAACATGAAGAGACCGCCCATACACCTTCTTCAAGTCTACTTAAGAAACCCTCAAAGCTACCCTATATAGGATACTTTTATACAACCTACATTAACCTAAATCATTATCATTTATTAAGTCAATTAATATTCAATTAATCATCTGTAGGACTTCACATTTTGGTCTCTGAAATGACCTAGGGAACCTATATCCTAGCATCTTCAAAGACTACTCATGCCATGACTTAGAATAGAGCTTAATCTATTATATAATGTTTAAAATTATGTTTTCAGACCTATATTAATGTAATAAGTTCATTAAAAAAAGGTTAGAGACAAAGCGACAAACAAATATCTTGACGTCTAGAAACTAGCTGATTCAAACTAGTAGACGTTCCTATGTTTGGTGAAGGTTTTGAGGTGTCAAATCAAGCTCAAAACTTGTAAAGGGACCTTTTATAGATAGTATATAGTACAAAGGGTCCAAACATCCGGTAAAGGCATGCCAAGGACCTCCAGAAGGGTTCTTGGGGAGGACCACAACAGGTCGCAGCCTGCGTGAACAAGATTGGAGCATGAGGTGTGCAACGCACAGCCTACACGCAGGCTAGTGCCTCAATAATTGAGAGGCAGCCTCGCATCACACACCTCACTTCCTCAACTCAAAATTTCAGCAAAAATAACGAGAATTGGACCCGCGACGCGCAACCACTTCCCACAATCGTTAAAGTTGTATTTTTGGTAATTTAACTCTATAAAAAAGACCCATTTAAATGAAGGGTCTTTTGGGTATTTTTTATGAAAAAAATATATGGAAACTAGGTCAGTTTTTGACCACTTTTTACACATCGAAATCAGATTCAAACGCAATTACCCATCTCTCTCAAGAAATGCTCTCTTTTCCAAACTCCATTGAAGAACAAGAAGAGCTTAAGGAAGAAAATGAAGGACTTTAGGTTTCCAATAGAATTTCATGGATTATTCGTCTATAAGGTATGAGTTTTTCACTCTTGGTATTCCTTTCCTCAAGAGGCCCTTTCAAATATGGTTTTCAAGAATTCAAACTTCTACGGTTTTTGCTCCACATAACGGGTTTTCTTCCTAACTCTAAATTTATGACTATCGATGAAAATAATGGTTTTCTATGGTTGATTTCACACGAATTGTTGAATATTTTATTAATAATGTTTGAATCTTGTGTGATGCATGATCTCTCTCTAAATAATGGTCTTGATTAGGTTGTAATTACTACTTGATAACATGTAAACGTGGGGATTGGAACTAAGACTTGAATAAACTCTTTAATGACCCTCTCCCTCATCCTTCATTTTGAATTGATCTTGTATATGACTTGAAAAGTTGGTATTGATTATGCTATTTAGTATTTCACTTTGTTGTTGTTATGATTGTTGTAAGTTGAACGTAAGTTCTTGTATAAGGTACTTGGAAGCAAGAGTTAAGACTTCTAAAGTCGTGATTACTCTATGGTGTTTATGTTAGCCTATAAATGATGTTACAATGCTAATGAAGTATGTATGCTAAGCATATATGTTGGGCTATGAATATGTTAATTTGTAAGATCATAATAAGAATACGATAATGCAAGTTTATGATATTCTCTTGTATGCTTTACACAAGATGATTTATGATATGTTAAACTCACAAATAAAGGGCTACGATGAAAGGAAATTCTCACATAATACTAAAGAGCTAATGATCGTGTCTATATAAGGAGTTAATCTTCTATGAATTATGATAACATTTATGAATAAATGATGACTTAATGGTTAAACAAAAAGGGACATATGCTTAGCACCAGTGGACTAGATGTGAGAGGTGTCCCTTCCCTAGTTGGAAGGTAGGTTCACAATGACTCTCATGAGATAGAGGCTTCCATGTAATGGGGAACTATGATTCTATAATACATCTCTCCTAGTTCTTGAACTATGTTTCCACTATAGGATACTAGCTAGTGGATCCACCTAGAAAGCTATGTCATGTTTGGTTCTACCTTTGCCGATAGACCACCTTCTTTCGGTGTGGGGTTTCATGACTCCATATTCCATGTTTAGATCACATGGTCTATGTCAGTTAAAGAGTATGTTCCCTTAAGTAAAATTAAATACAGGTAAATGGACGTTGAGTAGGGTGACTTGAAGAGTCTACTTAGTATAGGTGGGGTATGAGATTCTACCTAGACATTGCATTGACTCTAAGGGAAGTCCTATGAGATTGTTCTTATGTAATATGATAACATGAAAGTTATGATGATTATGTTACATGTAATTACTCTTATATGATGTTGGTTACGTCAATGAACATGTGATTGGTCTATATTGATTTATGAGGGGATAAAAACTTGTGTTACAAGTTACATGAATCAAAGCCTTACTTATGGTCTCTTATCGTATCTACTTGGTTGTCTGGGGTTATGGGGCTTCACATGACCATTGCACTTGTAGGTTGGGGATGGGATCATTTGTAAGTGTTTTGTATGTTATGTGCATATGATCTTTTGATTATGTACGTTTTGGTAATATTTACTTAGGCAAATTTGAGATTGCTCTCATCTTTCACATTAGCCTCTTATCATATTATCACCTCATTCATTCAGTGTAACACATTTGATTTTCGTAATTACTCACCCCTTCACGTGAATGTTCATTTCATCATATGCCAATGCACTTTGCCATTTAGTTTTTTCACACTCTTAATTAACCCTTCTAGGATTACATCATTTTATTAGATACATCTTAAGCTCACCTATTTTTATACGTATCCTAGACTTATGAGTCCACACATACAAGCCATGAGGCTTCATTCATAGTTTGTCTAAATGATTCATGTTTACCCAAGATTATGTGGTACAAGACTTATGTATCTTTTAGATATGCAAGATATTGATTTCGATATTTAGAGGCAGCATTCATTAAATAGTTGTTTACATATGACTTATGTGCCAATACAGAATTGGGCAAGGGAACCCGGTTTTGAATCCCTTGAACAACAGTTGATGTTTTTTTAAACTTGATAATTGCATTTTTCAGATTTGGGAGACCCAAGTTCGATTCCCATCAACCCCATAATATTTCTTTGTTGTTCTCCTCTCCTTTTTCGTTTTAAGGCAAGGAGGTTGTGGGTTCACTCCCCCACAAACTCATTATTTTTCATTAAATTTATCTCTTAACTTTCTCACCTATCAAAGAGGTTGTGGGTTCAATCCCCACTCTACATTTATTTTCTCCTTTATTTTTCTCTGAACTCTCTCATCCATTCAAGAGGTTGTGGGTTCAATCCTCACTCTCAATATTTTATTTTCTCCTTTAATTTTCTCCTAACTCTCTCATCAATTCAAGATGTTGGGGGTTCAATCCCCACTCACCACATCTATTTTTCTTTCATTTTTCTCATGAAATTTTTGTCTAATTTTCATTTGGTGAGGTCTTGGGTTAAATCCCCAATGACATTACATTTTAAATAAAATTTTAAAACATAGCTCCAACTCCAAAATATAGGCCGAGACCAACATTTCCAGCAAGCTGGAAATTTGGTCCTCTTTCAATTCGTTTTTCGCTCATTTTTTATGTTGATTTATGTAGTATTTGAGTGACACTCAGTCAGCCACCTTGACCTTATATGAGCAGCAAAGTTTTAACGTTATAATATACACGAAACACAACATTTTAACATATAAATTTCAGGCAGCAAACATAGTAAATTTTCAGCACACACATGCTCAAAAACAGTAAACTTAATATACTTTTCTGGAATATATTTTTCATCTCTTACATGATTTTCGAATACACATTAAACATATAATCAGAACCAGACCTAAAATTATCTACCAGAAGACATACCAACGCATGCTTTGAATCTTTTAAAGGATCTAATGACAGGGGCATGCAACGGGGACAACCTTCGTTTTTCAATCGCAATTAAACTGAACCTTAAGGGTCTCTTGGGAAAGGGACCAAGGGAGAAAGAAAACCCATACCTTAATGTCGTTCAACAATTGTTTCAATTCTATCAATTGCCACGACACCACTGCCTCACCACAAAAATCCCAAACACAATTTATCGAGAAGAATTTCTTGATTTTCATTTTTAGCTTAGCTTTTCGTTTGAGTTTTTATGTGTAAGTTCTTAAAGAGTGAAGAACTATTTATTTTACTGAAAAAAAAACGTGAGAATGAAAGTGAGAGACGTGAGAATGAGAGGATTAGTATTAGGAGAGTTAGGTGGAGACTTAGTTAAACTAGGACTCCTAATTATTCATTAATTCAATTATTATTATTTTTTTTATTAAAAATATGATTTTTACCTTACTTAAATCATCTTTTTAAATATTAATTAATCAAACTAATTCACTTAAAGAAATTAAATCAATTTAATCTATGCTTCACCAAGATTCGAACCCGGATGGAGCTAGATTTTGCTGAAAGGGTCAAATTCGGAAACCTCTACCCGAATTGACCCCCCACCATATTAATTAATTAATTAATTAAATATTTAGGTAATTAAAATTGTACCATTATCCTGTAAAATACCATTTTACCCCTAGACCCTCCAAACCTAAGATTACCCCTTTTTAAGTCCGTTAAGAGTCATCTGGGTAAATTTTCATATTAAGGTGCCCTACATGGCTGGACCCAACCTTTCCTAGGTCAAATAAGTCACCAAGTTAGTTAGATTGGCTGTTGCAGAAGTTCAGAGGTCTGTTTCTACGCGTATCAATCCGTGTGAACCTGGTCTAATCTAGGAATTCTTGATACATTATGCATTACTTAGCATAGAAATTTTAGGGTTATTACACTTTGAATGATGTTTATAGGGTACTTTATGTGGAACCCTGAACATAGTTGTAAGGTTATGAATTGTTGAAGCTCTAAGCCGTAATGGTATCCTTTAAAGTAAAGGAATGATGGACTTAAGGTTGATTGGCTGGAACGACATCACATGAACCTTATGTAAGTCATCATGAGCTTCTTGTCTTCATTGTGAGATAGAACCAGTGGACCTTTCTTTGGTAGGGTAAATGTGATTGGGTTATGAACTTGTTATGGAACCCTCTTATGTGAAACTTTAATGTGAATTACTCTATGAGAACGAAGGCTAGCACCGAGTGAGTATGTTAAGGAGAGTAGTTTTAGTTAAGTATGAGACTAGATTACAAATCATGCCCTTAATATTCCTAGTTCTACCCTTGTCAAGTAGAACACCCTCATCGGAGTAGGTTAGAATTCCGGATTCCATGCTTTGCTACGATGGTCTATGTCGGTTATTGCCTATTATCATCATATGGGATACTTACTAGCATTAGATAAGTTCTATGAAGTTTAGGTGGTGGTATGAGACGCTATCTAGACATTGCACAATCGACTTTGGTGGTGTTAGTGAGAGTCCCTATGTCTTGTCTAAGACTATTACTTGAATGTCCTTTATGTGATGAATGAGTTATAAATAAACTAATGAATGTAATGTCTTATGTTTAGAAATTATGTTAAATGAAGTTGTACTTATCTAGAGTAATTAAGAGTTGTCTAGATAAGGTTTGAAGGGGGCATATAAATGGTCACTTCTTATCTTACTTAGAAAATTCATAAGAATGACTCTAGTTAGGGAAGTTGGTTGATTATGTGGACATGATCTAAGACTTAGGTAGTCTTAAGGATTACTTAGGTAATCTTGAAGAGGTCAGTATCGACGTTATCTTCATGATTTACTTAAGTAAGTCTTTTGATAGCTCTTGGAAGGAGAATGTCATGTAATCTATATGCTAACGTGCTAAGTGAGAGTGATTCTATATTAGGTAGTCGATAGGATCTCTTAAGTGTGTGTGTAAGGCATTGTATGGGCGATCTCTTCACAATGCACTCAAGTGAACCTTAGAGTCACCTTAGTAGGAGAATCTAATGTTCTTATGTTAATGTCTCTTAAGTGTGTATATGACTTATTATAAGTAATCTTGAGGGTCGTTTAGGCACATCTAGATAGGGTGTATGGGTGGTATCTCTTTGTGTGACTTAAGTGAATCTTAGGATAGCTTTGAGTGAGAAGATTACATGCTAAAGGGTGTTTAATGTGAAGGGAAGGAAGTTCACTGTAACAATGAATTCAGTTCACTGTACAGTGTATTGAATTCACTGTTAGGTTTCTAAAAATGTGATTATTTACTTAAGTGATTTCTTATGTGTTTCTAAGTTGTTAAATGTTATTCTTATGCTTATTGTATGATGTTTTAATCGAAATTTATGAAAAGCATGTGATCTACTTAATGTCCCTTTTTCATGGTTTTTGCATGTCTTCAATACTTAGTATATCTAATATGCTAGCCCCTTCCTTTCCCTTTTTGACTGAAGTATAGGGAATTGGAAGTCTAGACGTACCATGGAGGATGGATAGGTTTTGAAGGCTTGAAGATGAAGTATTGGTGAGTCCTCATCTAATCGAGGACAATATCCACATGTCCCTTATGTCGTAGTCTTTATTTATCGTCTTGTATGGGCTTAGTCCTAAGTATTGTATACTCTAATGTTTAGATGGTTTAAGTAGGTTTTGTAAAGGTTTAATGTTTTAAATGAAAGTCTTCCGCTTGTGTAATGTTTATAAAAGAGTTCTGCGTGTGTGAAGAATGTTTTAAATTCTTACCTATTTTAGTATTTTTATTATGGAATGAATGATCGAGAGGCTTAGATGAGACTTCATGAAGTCTCATTTTCCTTATGATGACACAAGGATGCCCTAATATCTAGGGTGTACTTACGGGTCGTGATAGAGATGGTATCAGAGCATAAGGTCTAGGGAGTGTCTTAGTTGTCGTATGAACCAAATCTAGTAGAGTCTTGTTTATAATGTGAAGCGCGTCACATTATAAATAGGAGGCTTTTGGGTGCTAGGAAAGTTTCACTTCTTCATTCATCTAATCGTGCCTAAGAGCTTTATATATGGTGTCTTTCCCTTGTTTTCCCCATGTGTTGGTCCCTTAAGGGTGACTTTATGATGTTTGGGTTGAGGAAGTGAAAAGTTGAGATGTGACTTGTGAGATAAGGTGTGATAGATGGTGGTTTTGACCTTATATTAGTTTGGTTACCTTTTGTAGGGTAGTTAAGTTGGGAAGAATGGTAAGGTATAGTGTGAGAATGTGAAGGAGTGGTTGTTGAGGTGGTTTAAAGTTGTTCAAGACCCCGACTATAGGAAAAGAGGTGATGAGATTTGAAAGAGTAAAAGAGTGAGTTATCCTATTAAGAGGGATGTAATGGTTAGATGATGAGACCTTTAAGAGTCCTTAGTCACGATGAGGTAGACCTTGGTAAGAAAGTGTTAGTATGGTTTAAGGTACCTTGAGGGAGTTCCTTACAGTAATTTTATGTTGACCTTAAAATGGGTTCCTTCTAAGTGGGGGAGTATGGTGAAGAGTATTATTGTGGAGAGTGAAGTACCATTAATTTTTATTTATTTGTTTAATCAAGCCTAAAACAAAGAGTTCTTAGTAACTTGAATTTTTTAGGAGTCTTTTGTGGAAAATGAGTTCCAATTATTCTCCTTATGATATATATGCATGTTTGATTGAAGTTTCGTTGAATGAGAAAATGAGCATTCATGCATAGTATCTTCCTCATGATTCATGTACATCTAGTGTAGGTTGCTAATTGTTTTTTTATAAGTGAATGTTGAGCATTCTTAAGTGATTTTATGAGATTGATTATGTTGTAAAATGTGTTTCTATAATGTTACTTTGCATATTAGCATGTTTATATCACGAATTGCCTAAAAGATGCATTTTTAAAAAATTGCTAAAAATCCACTGTTAAAATTTTGGAAAATTGACTAATTGATTATGTAGTCTAAAATTGTAATGTGGTTATAAATGATGTATATAAATATGATAATGATTATAAAATGAGTTTTTACTATTTGGAATGAAGCATGTGAGTATTATAGCATAATGAGTTATAAAATTGTCTTCTAGTTTCTTGTTGTGTTGTGAACCTCTTGACTATGTGAAATGTTCTCTAGGATGTTTCTATTGTATTAGATGTTACTATGGTATGTTCATGAGTTGTTAATTGAGTCCCTATTCTTGGGAGTGTTCGGCGAGTGACAAGTGTCATTCGAGGACAAATATTGTCAATGTGGGGGAGATTGTGAGACTCCATAAATGATTTAGGTGAAGCTAGAGCCTAACATGGTTCATGATGTTATAAAGTGATAAAATGTTTTATAATGTGGGTATGAGGTAGTGTCTAAGAGTTTAGGTGCTTTTGAAGTCAAACATCAAGTATTGACCAAGACGTTCGACGACTAAGTCACCTATATGCCTCATATGTGGTTGTATGTGTTTATGTGTGATTCATGATGTTATAAGGTTCTTAAAGGATTTATTATAGTGCATATAGGAAGCATTTCAAGTTTCGTGATGTTTGAAGGTCATACGTTCAAGAACGTCCATGACGTTCGAAAGGCTTGCCTTGGAATGACCTTGTGTGCTTATGTATGTTCCGTCGAGTTTTACGTGTTCATTTTTGATGAAACTTATGTGGTAGGTCCTAAAATTGTATACAAACAGATTTGGGATGGAAACGTCCAGGTACGACTCCATGTATGACCCACAAGGGGCCCTAAAGTAGGACCCCAATATTGTAGCTCAACATTGACAGGTAGTGGTAATCGACGACAAAAACGACGACCAGTCGACAAGGCAACGGCCCGTCAATGGGTCATGTCGATTGAGCCACTTGTACTTCAGGTTGGGGAGTTGCAGGTGCGACCCACGAGACCCTAACGACGGGGCGTGGGTGAGACCTTGGTCCATTGGTATGGGCGTCGATGGGCTGTGTGTTTCCTGCCAACTTTTCTGTTAAGTTGAGGGTGAACTTGTTAATTCACCCCAAGCCCCTATAAGTCTTTGGAAGTTTTTTTTTGAGTGTTTATGGGTAATTTAAGATTATATATCATTAAACTCTAATTATAACCCTAATACCTAAATCAAAACATATTCCCTCCTAAAGTTTCTCTAAAAACCTCCATGTGAGTTCAAGGTGAAGATGTATGTACGATGTATAGGTTGTTTCAAATTAATTAATTGAGTAATGAATACTCTTAGATCTATTGCATGCTAATTTTATTGAACTGATATTGACTTAATACTTATAGATTCTAGTGTAGATATCTATGGGCTTTCTAATGATGTAAGAATTGTATTCAATTGATATCTAATTGGTTTTTAGATTGATAAATATTTATGGAATTGACTTAGATTTCATTGAGTATTATAGTTTATGTATTGAATTGATGTTCATGGCCATGGGTAAGTGACTTATGGTATCGAATTGGATGATATAGATTAGGAATCAAAGTGGTAAGATGGAGTGGGGTATGATTCCCTAATTCCTTTTATTTTATGTTAATTAGACTTTAATTATGTTGTGATTGGTATTATCCATTTATGGTGGCTGTGCTTTGTGAATTGATATGGCCTTGTCGATGTTACTTTATGCAATACTACTTGAAGTACTATGATGTTTTGTATAGTCGTTTTATGTAAAATATGAGTATATCGATCTATATGTGAACTAAATGTGAAAGTATGTGTTCTTCCTATGTATGTTAGGAAATCATGTGAACTATGGCTATGTGCTTCTATGTGTAGTCTTAGGGTTGATGCATGGTTGTTCCTAATTGACTATATGAGTCTATAATTGTTATACTTTTTATGATATGGTAGTGTGTAGGATGACTTAAAGATTATAAAAGTTATTCCTATGTGTTTATAGAATGACTAGTAACATGTGTTGAGGTGAAGTATGTGGTGTCTTGTCTTTGTTGACTTGTGTCCTTTACATGCTGCTTCTATGAAAGTGAATATGTGATGTCTTGACTTAGTATGCTAAAGTATCTTAGTATTGGATGTATGAATGATATGTGAGAACTTGATTGATGTTAATAGGGTCCTTTATCTGGAACCTTGAACCTAGTGTTAAGGTTATGAATTGTTGATGTTATAAGCCGTAATGGTATCCTTCAAAGTAAAGTAATGATGGACTTAAGGTTGATTTGATCGAACGACATCATATCAAACCGTAGGAAAGTCATCGTGATCTTCTTGTCGCCATTGTGAGGTAGTCCTAGTGGACCTTTCTTTGGTAGGGTAAATGTGATTGGGTTATGAACTTGTTATGGAACACTATTATGTTAACCTTTAGTGTGAATCTCTATGAGAACAAAGGCTAGCACCAAGTGAATATGGTAAGGGGAGTAGTTTTATTTAAGTATGAGACTAGATTACAAAGCATGCCCTTCATATTCCTTAACCATGTGCATACATGGGATGTGTCCTAGTTCTACCCTTGGCAAGTAGAACACCCTCACGGAGTAGGTTAGAACTCCGGATTCCATACATTGCTACCTGATCTATGTCAGTTAATGCCTATTCTCATCATATGGGATACTTACTAGCATTAGAGAAGTTCTATGAAGTTTAGGTGGTGGTATGGGACTATCTAGACATTACACAATGGGCTTTGAAGGTGTTAGTGAGGGTGTATGGGCAATATCTATTAATCTTGAGGGTCGTTTAGGAACATCTAGAGAGGGTGTATGGGCAGTATCTATTTTTGTGACTTAAGTGAATCTTAGGATAACTTTTAGTGAGCAGATTACATGTTAAAGGGTGTTTGAAGTGAAGTGAAGGAACTTCACTGTAACAGTGAATTGAGTTCACTGTACTGTGAAGTGAATTCACTGTAAGGTTTCTAAAAATGTGATTATTTGCTTAAGTGATTTCTTTTGTGTTTCTAAGTTGTTAAATGTTATTCTTATGCTTATAGTATGATGTTTTTATCGAAATTTATGAAAGCATGTGATTTACCAAATGTCCCTTTTTCATGCTGTTTGCATGGCTTTCATACTTAGTACATCTAATGTGCTAACCTCTTCCTTTCCCTTTGTAACTAAAATGTAGGAAATTTGAAATCTTCACGTACCATGGAGGATGAATAGGTTGCTAAAGCTTGAAGATGAAGTATTGGTGAGTCCTGATCAATTTCGAGGACAATATCCACATGTCCCTTATGTCGTAGTCTTTATTTTATTGTCTTGTATGGGCTTAGTCCCAAGTATTGTATACTCTAAAGTTTAGATGGTTCAAGTATGTGTTGTAAAGGTTTAATGTTTTAAATGAAAAGCTTCGCTTCTGTAATGTTTATAAAAGAGTTCTTCGTGTGTGAAGAAAGTTTAAATTCTTATTATTTTAGTATGTTTATAATGCAATGAATGATACGAGTAACTTAGATGAGACTTCTTGAAGTCTCATTTGCCAAGTGACGACACAAGGATGCCCTAACTTCTATGGTGTATTTGCGGGTCGTGACAATACTTCAACTTCACTTGAATAATGCTACGATCCAAGTCTTGCTTCACAAATGCTCCTCACCTACCAACCACTATAGAGATAGATAAAAGCATGGAATTAGTACAACCACTTTACTAAGTATGGCATAGTTCATAAAATCATGAAAACGGACATTTATTTGAAATATGCATATTTCTCATTTAAACATCATAATATAATCATAATGATAACGCCTTATAAACATATAAGAAATCACTTAATCAATTTAAAACATTTATATTAAATCTTTACAGTGAACTATGTCACTTTACAGTGACTATTTCTTAAAGTTACAATGAAGTTTCTCAACTTCACAAGGGACTCTTCCTAGAATGAAATCCTCTCACTATAAGATATCCTAAGACTCATTTAAGTAAAACAAAGAGAGAACGCCCATACAACCACTCTAGGAACATCTAAATGATCATTAAGACCATATATAATGAGATCAACACATTTACAAGGCATCACACATATGAACATGAGATCCTTCTACCAAAAGTGATTTTAAGTTTCACTTGAGTGAGTTGTGAAGAGACCGCGTATACAATCAGTTAGACATAGACTTAAGAGATCCTATAGACTACCCAAGATAGAAGTATTCTCACTAAATACATATACACATAGATAATATGACATTCTCCTTCCAAAGGCTATCAAAAGACTTACTTAAGTAGATCAAAAATATAACGTTCATGATTGACCTCTTCAAGACTACATAAGGCTTAGATCATGTCCACATAATCAACATCTTCCCTAACTAGAGTCATTCTTAAGACTTGTTTAGGTAAGATACGAAGCGACCATTCCTATGCCCCCTTCACACCTTAACTAGACAACCCTTAACTACTCTAGGTAATTACTTATTCATTTAACATACTTTCTTAACTTAATTCATTACATTCATTAGTTCATTTAAGACTAATTCATTACATAAGGACATTCAAGTAATCGTCTTGGAAGAGAACTAAGGACTCTAACTAACACGTTCAAAGCCTATTATGCAATGACTAGATGGTGTCCCATACCACCACTTAAACTTTATAGAACTTCTCTAATGCTAGTAGGTATCTTATATGATGAGAACACACAATAACCTACATATACCATAATAGTTACAGACATGGAATCCAATGTTCTAACCTACTCCGATGAGGGTGCTCTACTTGCCGAGGGTAGAACTAGGACACATTCCATGTAGGTACATGTTTAAGGAATATGATGGGCTTTTATGCACTCTAATCTCATACTCAAGTAGAGATACATTGTACCTTTGTACCCTTCTCAAGTAGAGCTACTTCTCATAACATAATCACTCGGTACTAGCCTTTGTCTCATAGAGTAATTGACATTAAAGGATCACAGAAGAGGTTTCTTATCTAGTTCATTACCCAATCACATTCACAGTACCAAAGATGTCCACTAGGGATACCATTCAATGGAGACTAAGATAGCTCAATATATATTTCCTAAGGATGATATGATGCCGTTCCATCAAACAAACCCTAAGTCCATTATCCTTTACATTAAGGATACCATTACGACTCTTCAACTACAACATTTATAATCTTACAACTAGGTTTAAGGTTCCACGTTCATGACCTTCTTAACATCATCTAAGGTCTCACATATCATTCATTAATACATGAGAAGGATTCACTAAGCCTACCTAGTAAAGACATATCATATTCACATATCATCCATACATGTATCAAGTAAGGGACACAAGTATAGCAAAACAAGACACAAGATTCTTTAATTTATCACATATAGCATATCATTCTTTGAATCACTTAGGAATGAACCTTATCATATTTAAGTAATCCTATACATTACTATATCATCATCAATATAACCATCACAACTTATATAGTCAAGTAGGAACAATCATGCATCAACATCTAAGACTACACATATAAGCACATAGTCATAGTCTACATGATCTCTTAAAATACATAGAAAGAACACATATTTTAACATACTTTACATGTAAATCGATATACTAATACCTCACATAAATAAACTGCACTAATCATCATAATACTTCAAGTAGTACTGACAAGGCCATGATCATCATAATGCATAAAGTAACGACGACAAGGCCACATCAAGTAAGACACATAACACCACCGCCTTAAGTGGACCGTAACAATCAAAACATAATTGAAATTTAAATAATATAAAATAAAGAGAATTAGGGCAGTGTACCACCAATCCATTCTCTCCACTTCAATCCATAAGGCCCTTACCCATGACCATGAACATCAATTCAATATAAAAACTATGATACTCAATGAAACTAAGTCAATTTAATATAGATTCACCAATATATGACAACCTAGATATCAATTCAATACAATTATTACATCCATCAATAGCCCATAGAAAACTACAATAGAATTCATAAGCATTAAGTCCAAATAACTTAACCCTTAAAGTAGAGAAAAACTAGAGTTCATCAATTACATGGGTTCATAGGTTAATTGATTCAAAATAATCTAATTAACAAAAATTCAATAAATATATAATATTTAAAACCTTTAATGCAAGAACTCATGGATGGATCATAAACATTGATAATTCATCTATGAAAACTTTAGAAAACTTCTTTGAAAGTAAGGCTCCTTGATGAATAGAGTTTCAAGGATGAAAACCCATACCTGAATGAATCTAATCCTTCAATTTTATGAAGAATCTCAACTCAATTCTCCAATCCAAGCCCTTCCTTGTGTTTTGGCTCCAATGGAGTTCTAGAGAAATTCTAAGGGAATTTTGATTTTGATTTTGAAGAATGAATTCTTCTAAGTGTGAAAAACTTACATACATATTTAAAATAAAAAAAAGACCCTTAATAAACCGCCAAACTTCTTATTTAGACGTGGGGTGAATTTATAACTTCACACCTAACTTAACAGTGAACTGCGCACGGAGGCAGTCCTCACAGATTGATGGCCATCGACGGCTCGTACTTTAACAAACGGACCGTCTTGTTGGTCTGTGGTTTTGGAATGAGGCTGGTCTTTGGTATGTACTCTCCCCCTCCTAAGTCTACACCTATGAACCCTCTCTTACGGGGCGTCGACTAACCCATTGGGCGTCGACTGTCTCCATACGTTTGGCTGGTTTTTGACAGCTTTGGCATTTGAAGGGTCCTTCCTCAAGGACCCTTGGATGGTCCTTGGGGACGTTTTCCTTGATGTTTCCATCTCGAATATGTTTGTATACAATTCTAAAACCTCTCACATAAATTTTATCTAAAACGAACACGTGAAACTCGATGAAACATGCAAAGACACACAAGGTTGTTTCAAGGCAAACCTTTTGAACGTCATGGACGTTTGACCTCCAAACTTTATGAAACTTTACACACTGCATATAAACACTATAATAACTCATATAGTGACCTCATTAACTCATAAACCACCCATATAAGTATATAACCACATATGAGGCACATAGGTGACTTAGTCATCGAATGCCTTGGTCGTCTCTTGATGTTTCACTTCCAAATCACCTAAAACTCTATACACTGAGTCAATACCACATTTTAGACCACTTTAGGACCTTATACCATTATGAAAAACATGTTAGGATCTAGCTTCACCTAAGTCATTTGAGAGGTGTTATAATCTCCCCCACTAAGACAACATTTGTCAACGAATGACACTTCGCAACTCTCCGAACACTTCCAAGAATAGAGATTCAACTAGAAGCTTATGACCATACCACATAACACCTTATACAATACAAAAATCTAGAATAAACATCAATTTTACAACATTAAGAGAATAACAACACAACAAGAAGCTAGAATAAATTCTATAACTCATTATGCTATAAAACTCACATGCTTTATTCCAAAAAGAAAAAAACTCATTTTATATTCATTATCATGCTCATATACGTTAGTTCTAACCACATTAATACAATTTTAGACAATGTAATGATTTAGTCAAATTATTAAAAATCTCACAGTGAACTACTAGTGCATTACAATTGAATTATATAATTTTCCCAAAACTATAACTTTTAGGAAATTCATGTTAGAAACATTCTACTATGCAATGTAGAACCACATAAACACATCTTACAACATAATCATGACTTCATAATATGCACAATGCAAGGAATCAATGAAATTCAATTTCAACAAGACCCCTAAACACATGCACATGCAACATACCTCTATGACTTTCTACCCACTCAAGCTTTAGTTAAATAGAAGAGACGAGACAGTCAATCGAAATTCCATTACTCACCATACTCCGCCACTTATAAGGAACTCATAACAATAAAGAGATACAAGGACTAACCATCATCATCATCATCATCCTTTGCTCCTCTAGTCCGGAGTGCATAAAAACACCTCTTATTTGGAGCATCATCCTTTGGAACATTAGGAGAAACTTTTTTACCCTCTCTTGTTCACGACCCGGATTCTTGAATCCTAATCGCAACCGTCGTCGTTGACCTCTCAGAGGTTGCAGATAAGCCTCTTCTTGTATACATCACATTCATATGGTTAATTACAGCGAAAAATTTAAAATTTTTGAACGTATGAAGTATACATAGACTTCATATAGTTATTTTATTAATTCATCATATACTAAGGTCAACATAAATTTAACAACCATCTATCATAAGAATCAATTCGAAACAAAATTAGAATATCATAAATACGTTTGCCAAACACGGCCTTATTACAAAAGTTTCGAAATGAAAGTACGAAAGAAATGCTAGGGACAACATCCACTATATTTGTTTAAAACTAAGGATAGACTAAAACTGTAGCATCCTCGAAATCAAGAGGACATACAAAATGGTCTGGAGAAACGCTGATGTCCAAACCGTTGCAAGAGTCGTCAATCCTTCCCTTAACCTTCATTTATAAAATAGTAAATAGTACGGGTTAGTACACCACCTGTACTAAGTATGGGTGTATGCATACATACACATAAGGCTATGCATTATCAAAGAAATCTCTTCCTAAACAACATGATATTTCTGGAAAGCCTAGTCACTAGACTTCCCTAAATCGTTAGTTGTGAATTGTGGTATGAATATGATGTATTTTATTGCATTCAAAGCACACAACTTATTTTATACATTATTACAAGACATTAGTATCATTTACATAATTTTTGAACAACTTGGGCGAAGATTTGAGATTTTTGATCCCCTTAGGCCGAGAGCTCCTCTTTGTACACTTCAATTATTTTTGAGTCTTTTTCTTCTAGTTGTTGTGTAGTTCAATAACTCCTTTGGTCCTATGTTTTACTTATAAGTGCAATGATTCATTGTAGTCGCATACCCACAATGAATCAAATAAGTAATTCAAGAAATTAAGGAAATGACTTAACTACAATTTGGGGCATGAATATATTTATAAGTCAGTACTTATTGACTATACTCATTCTTTAGTTGATTGCATAATGTGCATAGTTCTTGGGTAATATCATTAAAAGCTTATGATCTTCCTTACTTTGGGCATGAATTCTTTATAAGCCAATCTTTATTGGCTAAATACATTAGATTAATCATTTTGGATAAGCATATTGAACTCATTATTGTCTTTGATATTTTCCTAATAAAGAAAGCCATTATAAGCCAATTTTATTTTGATTTGTTCATTTTCATGACATGAAGATTCATTATTAGCTATGCCCCTTACTTATTGAAAACTTCATTGGATATCCTTTGACTATTCTTGTAGCAAGTCATTCATTACACTATATATTCATTACATTTCATAAGCCATTCTCTATTGATCATTCCATTGATTTCATTACTTTCATGTTAGGGAAGTTATGAGTTATTTTTTTAACATTTTCATGTTTTATATATTATACATTTCATATCTACGAAACCTTGAAATTTGGGATGTAGCATTAAGACATCTCAAGTGTGGGCCCAACATATGGGACCTCATCGTCTTCTTTAGCAAATACAGAGTCTGCTTCATTCGTTCATTCATACTTCAAATTATTCATTTCATTCATTCGTAGGGTGATGTAAACACCAGCTGTACCTAGGATGAAGTTTAAGACTCTCATTGGGATCATGAAGTGCAATGACAAGGAATGACCTAATGTAATTACTTGAATCTGATTTCACTTCTGGATTATCTTGCACAAATACCTTCGGTATCGTTCGTTTCATTCTCCTTCATACTTTGAGGAACTCCAACCTTAACAGACATAGATCATGTGAGCATCATGAAATCCCGTGTCTTCCCCACACCGATAGTAGGTGGAGCCATTGGCCAAGGTGAAACCAAAACATCCCTAGCTCGCTTAGGTGGAAACCACAGGATAGTTCACTATGTTGGCAACATAGTTCAAAGACTAGGAGATTTAGGGAGACCTATACCTACCTTGGTGGACAGTCTCATCTCATGAGAATTAAGTGAACCTCTGCCCTTCCTGAAAGAAGGCATCACCCCTCATAACTTGCCTATCGGTGCTTAGTTTAAAGTTCCTATTTACATTCAACTTATACATCATCGAAGCTTGCTTCTAGCATGAAATAGTCATATATCATTAGATGATTTCTCATCTCTCCTTTACGTATTAAGTGTAAATCGTCTTTACACTTACATATAGAATGTGATTGAGATTCATTTACTCTTTTGATGACTTTTTATCCTTACTTTACATTGAAGAAATTTTAATTGTCCTTACATATCATCCCTTCTTTACATTATTGAATGTGAATTGTCCTTACATATCATACTTAGGTGTTAATGAGACTGGTCTCGCACATTCTATAACCTTCATACATGAGTATTCTTTTAACATAGTAGCTTAGGTGTAAGTGAGACTTGTCTCACTTCCTTTAACACCCCATTCTGGTCACTTACTTAATTTTTACCCCTTTAAATATGGTATAACTTACGTTACTTACTTACTTTAGGTTAGTAGATTCATATCATTGTTTATGGACGATGAACACGTCATTCAATGGGTTTTATGAGTTCATATGTCATTCATTTAGAGCACGTTGGGAGTTGTCCCAATTAATGGCATGCTCTTAGTTATGTATTAATTGAATTACTTTTGATGTGCTTATTAATTTGGCATTCCATCATTTTAGTCATAAAAGATAGTATAAGGTATGTTGGGACTTGTCCCATTGATTAACATATCCTTAGTATGGATTCATTTTGTTCTGTTGGTCATGCTTAATTTGACATTGCATTATATTGGGCACATAAGATTGGTCTAAATTTAGTATTGGCCTAGAAAATTTGGAACTGACTTCATAGCCAATTTATTGGCACAAGCCAAACATTCAAATATAGGTTCATGAGATTCTCATTAGACAATATTTCCATCCTTATTTAAAAGCAATAATGTAAGCCAATTCCATTAAAATTTTGGGCAAGACATTGTTAGCCATTTTACTGGCATAACCCAAACATTCATTCAAATTATGATTTAATGGAGATCTTTTTAGCCAACCTTATAACATAACTTTAGGCATAACGTTTTTAAAAATCTTGACCAGCATAATATGATTATTTAATGAACAAAACATCGTGAACAAGTCACATTTACATTTGGTTTGCACAACAAACCGTAATCATCGTCATACATAACAGTTTCGGACACATCTTAACATATTATCATTCACTTAACCAATCTTGGTTCATGATTTTAGGGTAACGTTTTAAGACATATTGGGAAGCATCATATTAATATTTGATAAATTTAACACCTTCATAACGTCACAATTGCAGCAATGCAACATTCGGACCAGCACATCAACACTTAAAACAATTACGAGTGTAACTAACACATTGTCGATTCATGATTCACGTTTTAATCACTTAACTTTATACGATCACAACTTCATAGGTTAATCGATAATCATAATTCAAGAACATATCACATAAGATCAGCCATAACCACATACCAACAACATTATCTCTAACCTATTCAACATGGAATCGAAAATGATACTAGGGACAAAGGAGTTCGACGAGAACACGGGAACAACCCTAGTTTCCAAGATCTTTGAATCGTTGGAAAGAAAGTTATCTTGGAGAAACAAGTCCAGGAGAGAAACCCATACCTTATGTAGAACTTAATCTACGAAGACCACCTTGAACGAAACTTTCAAGGAACCTTGAAATCACCGTAGAGAAATTGATAAATTTTCTACCTTTTTCTTGCGTTCGTTGCTTACTATTTTTGCGTCCCCTTTTCTTTAAGTTTGAACTTGATTTTTATGTTTAAGAACCGATCTTGAATTATACCACATATGTTTAATAAGTTAATTAAATAAACTACTTAACCAATTACAAAAACGCCCCTCCTAAGTTGACTAAAGATAGGAGACTATAACACTTAGATCTGGAAATTGGTGTTGACGATAGTTTCGGTCAATATTTTGACTATATATTAATTAATCATATCCTTAATTTAATTAATTTAGGGACCTAGGTTAAGTACTAAAGTACCCGTAAGTCATTGAAACTATAATCAATTCTTTACGACCATCCTAGGTTAAGTACGGATTTGAATTATACTAGGTTAGTGTAAGGATTTTGGTTTGAACATTTAAACCAATTAATTAAATTTCTAATTGAATTAATTAGGTGACCTAAGGTATTTAAAAAAGTACCCTTAAGTCGTTAGGACCATAACCAATCCTTTGAACCATCCTAGGTTTGGTACTAGACTGTCTTTTTCTTGTTTTAACCGAAATCTGAAAATAGTTTTGTGATTTCGGTTTTGCCCCTATAAATTAATTAATTAAGTTTCTAAATTAATTAAATAAGTATCCTAGGGTAAATAAATTATACCTAGGTTTTTAGGACCTTAACTAACTCTTTGGACCATCCTAGGTTAGGTACTAGGTTGTCCCTTTCTTGTCTTAACCGAAATCTTTAAATTTCCTTTATAGTTTAGGTTTTATCCCTTTTAAATTAAATAATTATGTTGCTAAATTAATTAATTAGGTAACCTAGGGGAATAAATAAAGTACCCCCAAGTTTTTAGGACCATAACTAACCTTTGGACCATCCTAGGTTAGCTACTAGGTTATCTCTTTAAGTAGTACTAGGTTAGTGTTAACCCGGTTTTGGTCCTTGGTTGTCGGGTTCACTAATGAGTCCATTTCGGTTAGTACTAGGTTATTTATCTATTTAGGTAAGTAGTTTAAAGTCTAGAATTGGTAGGGAGGTTAGGTCCCACAAGTAGTGGTCCCTTATGCACGTTTTCCCCCCTAACTACCCTAACCGAATTCAGTTAGGGTGGTCCGCTCCTTTGGCAACTTCTTCACATGTCTTGCACATGTGCTTGCACATGGGTTGGTTGCACTTTCTTAACTAAATAATTTTTATGGTTTATTTAGTAACGTTAACTTATTATCCCAAGGATCCTCACTATATCCTCGGCCACTATTTAATCTACATGATCCTTTTAAATGGTCATGTGTTATGGTACTTGGCTTGACACTTCGATTCCTAGTAGTTCATGTGATTTGTAAAGACAACTTTTTATTAGCTTAGGGTCTTCATTTCAGGTACGTTCATTAAACAAACTCATAGATACTTGAACATTTGGCTAACACTCTCTAAGACAACATTTTCTACTATGCCCACAATTTTCTAATATGCCCAATATTTCTAAATATTGGGCATTGGGATGCTATTTACACCTGATACACATTCTTAAGAACCTATTAGGCCTTTCATTAAACGTATGATTTTCTGGAATGTTACATTATCCTCCCCTTAGGAACATTCGTCCCCGAATGACACTGACACATCATTTAAACAATGAGGGTGACTTTCGAAAGATACTTTCTCAAACTTAAATGTTTCTCTTTTGTGAATATCTTATTCATACTTATTTGGATGATGCATATCTTTCAAGCTTGTCTAAAGCTTCATATTTGAGATTGAGGAATTTCCTTCTCAATCACACTTAACTTAATGCACATCACAAATCATGCAACATGGAAAACATGCCTATGCTACACAAAAACAGCAACATAAAATGTAACATAACATCGTTTTAACTCAACATAATGCTATTATAAGACACACTATTAAGAACTTATTACAAAAAATCGACTAAAGCACTTAAACTTAGAGTTTCTTAACATAAACCAGACTTAGGAAGAGTATATTTAACCTCTTAGATAACATCTTATTGGTCTTAAGATTTGAACCTAATGACGCCCAACTTAATTTCAAAGGGACTTGCCACTATGCCATCTACTTCTTTACATACCCATTCGGCCTTAACTCTGTCAACTATGGGAATACTAACTAGAAACGGTTTATGTAAGATCTCAGGAAGTAAGTCAAATTGATTAGCCACAAAAAGAGTTACCATAGACAAGGTACATCTTGGATCTAATAATGCATAAACAGGAAAGGAGAAGACAAGCAAGTCACTATTATCCACATCCGCAGATTTTTCTTGTTCCTCTTTTCCTTTACACACATAAACAGGTTTCTCTTGGGTGGTTCAGATACAACATAAGGATTTGTCCGAGGCTGAGCATCCGCCTTGGCCTATTTGATTCGAACCACACCCTTCTCATTTTAACCCAACTCATTTTGAAACTGAAGTCTTACTACCCTATTTCTATAGTCTATTATGGGATAAAACTTATGAAGAAAATCCATGTCTAAGCCATATTCCTGAATGGTATGTAGCCAACTTATCCTTCTCCTCCTCATCAATACTCAAAGCAGGATTTTAGACATTACCATGCATTCACCTCCATGCGAACAATCACACTCACCACACGTCATTCGTCCATGTTGGGCATTTCCATTATGGCCCCTTCTTGGGAAGGCCAGATCTAGAGCTTGGCACCTTAGACCACTTGGCCATAATAATTCTTGTGTGTATTCTTCTTTGTGTTCACACAAGAAGGAGGTTAGATACTTATAATGACTGAAAGTGTCAAAGCTCTAGATAGAACGATAAAATGTAGAAGAAGGGAGAATTTCCTATCATAGTGTAGCCTCTAAGTAATGATTGTGGAGCGCTTCACAGCCATAAGTTAGAAACTACATAACGTGGTTGTGTTTAGCTTTATATCCTAGGTAGTTTAACCTCATGCTCTGATAAATAGTTTGTCACGAACCGGATTCTGGAATCCAAATCACAATCGGCATTGTTGACCTCTCAGAGGTCGCAGACAAGACTCATCTTGCATTCATAAAATACATATGGTTAATTTTAGTGAAAAATTTAAAACTTTTAAACGTATGAAGTATACATAGACTTCATATAGTTATTTTATTAATTCATCATATACTAAGGTCAACATAAATGTAACAACCATCTATCATAAGAATCAATTCGAAAAAGAATAAGAATATAGCATAAATATGTTTGCCAAACACGACCTTATTACAAAAGCTTTGAAATGAAAGTAGAAAAGAAACTCTAGGGACAACATCCACTAGTTTTATCTAAAACTAAGGTAGACTAAAACTGTAGCGTCCTCGAAATCAAGAGGACCTACTAAATGGTCTAGAGAAACGCTGATGTCCAAACCGTTGCAAGAGTCGTCAATATATCCCTTAACCTGCATCTATAAAATAGTAAATAACAGGGGTTAGTACACCACTTGTACTAAGTATGGGTGTATGCACACATACACATAAGGCTATGCATGATCAAAGAAATCTCTTCCTAAAAAACATGCTATTTCTGGAAAGCCTAGTCACTAGACTTTCCAAAATCATTAGTTGTTAATTGTGGTATGAATATGATGTATTTTAATGAATTCAAAGCACACAACTCATTTAATATATGATTACAAGACATTAGTATCATCAACATAAATTTAGACAACTCGGGCGAAGATTTTAGATTTTTGATCCTCTTAGGCCGAGAGCTCCTCTTTGTACACTTCTATTAATTTTCAGTCTCTTTCTTCTTCTTGTTATGTAGTTCAATAACTCCTTTGGTCCTATGTTTTACTTACAAGTGCAATGATTCATTGTATTCCCATACCCACAATGAATCAAGTAAGTAATTCAAGAGATTAAGGAAATGACTTAATAATAATTTGGGGCATGAATATATTTATAAGTCAATACTTATTGACTATACTCATTCTTTAGTTGATTGCATAATGTGCATAGTTCTTGGGGAATATCATTAAAAGTTATGATCTTGCTTACTTTGAGCATGAATTCTTTATAAGCCAATCTTTATTGGCTAAATACATTAGTTAATCATTTTGGATAAGCATATTTGAATTCATTATTGTCTTTGATATTTTCCTAATAAAGTAAGCCATTATAAGCCAATATTATTTGGCTTTGTTCATTTTCATGACATGAAGATTCATTGTTAGCTATGCCCTTTACTTATTGAAAACTTCATTGGACATGCTTTGACTATTGTTGTAGCAAGTTATTCATTACATTATATATTCATTACATTTCATAAGCCATTCTCTATTGATCATTCCATTGATTTCATTACTTTAATGTTAGGGAAGTTATGAGTTATTTATTTAACTTTTTCATGTTTTATATATTATACATTTTATATCTACGAGACCTTGGAATTTGGGATGTAGCATTATGACATCTCAAGTGTGGGCCAAACATATAGGACCTCAACCCGAGGGCCTTCTTTAGCAAACAGAGAGTCTACTTCATTCGTTCATTTGTACTTCAAATTATTCATTTCATTCATTCGTGGGCTGATGTAAACACCATCTATACCTAGGGTGAAGTTTAAGACTCTCATTGGGATCATGAAGTGCAATGACCAAGAATGACCTAATGTCATTACTTGAATCTGATTTCACCTCCTGATGGTCTTGCACAAACACATTCGATATCATTCGTTTCATTATCTTTCATACTTTTAGGAACTCCAACCTTAACCGACATAGATCATGTGAGCATCATGAAATCCGTTGTCTTCCCCACACCAAAAAGGGGTGGAGCCACTGGCCAAGGTGAAACCAAAACATCCCTAGCTCGCTTAGGTGGAAAACCACTGGCCAGTTCCCTATGTTGGAATTATAGTTCAAAGACTATGAGATTTAGGGAGACACATAACCACCTTGGTGGACAGTCTCATCTCATGAAAATTATATGAACCTCCGCCCTTCCCGAAAGAAGGCATCACCACTCATCACTAGCCTATCGTTGCTTAGTTTAATGTTCCTATTTATATTCAACTAATACATCATCGAAGCTTGATTCTAGCATGAGATAATCATAGATCATTAGATTATTTCTCATCTCTTCTTTATGTATTAAGTGTGAATTGTCCTTATACTCACATATAGAATGTGATTTAGATTTATTTACGTTTTTGATGACTTTTCATCCTTACTTTACATTGATAAAATGTGAATTGTCCTTACATATCATCCTTACTTTACATTGATGAATGTGAATTGTCCTTACATATCATCCTTAGGTTCTAATAAGACTGGTCTCACACATTCTAACACCTTCATATGTGAGTATTCTTTTAACATAGTAGCTTAGGTGTAAGTGAGACTTGTCACACTTCCTTTAACACCCCATTATGGCCACTTACTTAATTTAGACCCTTTTAATTATGTTATAACTCACGTTACTTACTTACTTTAGTTTAGTAGATTCATATCATCGTTTATGGACGATGAGCACTTCATTTAATGAGTTTCATGAGTTCATTATCATTCATTTCGATCATGTTAGGAGTTGTCCTAATGAATGGCATGCCCTTAGATATGGATTCATTGAATTACTTTAGATGTGCTTATTCATTTGGGATTCCAACATTTTAGTCATATAAGATAGTATAGGGTATGTTAGGACTTGTCCAATTGATTGACATACCCTTAGTATGGATTCATTTTTTTCTGTTGGTCATGCTTAATTTGGCATTGCATTATATTGGGCACATAAGATTGGTGTCACTTTAGTATTGGCCTAGAAAATTTGGAATAGATTTCATAGCCAATTTATTGGCATAAGCCAAACATTCATTCAAATCTCAAACCTTCATATCAATTCAACACCACAAATTGACAGCATTAATAGTAGATCCCAATTGACAAGTTAAAGTTATTAAAAGATTCTACCATTTAAGAAACTTAATTCAAATGAATGACAAAAGCTTGCTAAAACAAATTTCAATGAAAAAACGACAGACTAGATTAGGGACAATAACATAGATTATATGGCATACCTTTATTAGAGAAAAGAATATAAAATATATGGCAGACTTATATTAGAAAAATAACATAGATTATACCTAGCAATAAGGGCAAGCTCAAACAGATGGAATAAAGAGTACAATCTGATTGGAAAATTCAGTTGCAAAAATGATTTGGCATATACAAATTAAAGATGAATGTAAGGATGGTTTTATGGTAGCAGTGAAGAGAATGAACAAGGTTTCTGAGCAGCCTGAGGATGAGTTTTGCAGAAAAATAAAGCTGCTTGCTCGACTGCATCATCATCATAGTGTTGCTCTAAGGGGCTTTTGCACTGAAAGGCTTGAGAGGTTTGGGAATCATACTTGCAAATATGGAAAAGGGAGGAGTATTTGATGAACTAGACAACATTGTTAGAATGAAGCAGACAGAAGCTAAAATGTTCCAAGTACGAGCGGATGAAGCTAGGAGAGAGGCTGATGCTCTGAAACGGATTGGTGGAACTAAGAGTGGGAGAATTGAAGAAGAATATGTAACTCGAATCACAAAGTTGCGATCGTCTGAAGCTGAGGATATGCAGAAACAGAAGCTGCAAGAGCTGCAGTCTTTAGAAAGAGTTTATCAGGAGTACTTCAATATGAAAATGAGAATGGAAAATAACATCAAAGATCTCTTGTTGAAGATGGATGATACTAGAAGGAATCTCAGTTTGGGATTAACTAGTAGCACCATGTTTAGGACAATACCATGTTTTTTCTTGAGAAACATTTGCAAGGTTTGAAACACCATAATTATATTAACTTGTAGGTGTTCTTTGTAATCTGCTAACCAAATTCTTTAGAGAGACCACCTTATCTCTTTATGTTATAGATGAACTCCAGTTATGCACAAGATGTGAAAACAAGGAAAATAGAGATTCAGTACTTGATCATCCAGATGAGTTATTTTCCTAGTTCAACAATGTGCCTTTTTTTTGTTGGTAATGTTGTGTCATCCACTGTGGTGGTACTGATTTCTAGGGGAGTTAGCTTGTGAACCCCAATAGCCAGTGTGTAATGTGCTTGTGTTGCAACACATTCCTAAATTGTTTATATTCTAGGGATTTCTATGCAGTAGCCATAACTTGCGATCGGGTGATTCTAACTATCAAAATTTAAGTAGATAAGAGAAAGTAGTTACTATTACTAAATAGCAGTCAATAATAACAGAAGTGCATGGCAATATGAGATATAAGAATGAAATGAAACGATAAAACATAGAAAATTAATTACTTAGTGAATAGAAGACAGTTTTGATTTGTTAGCAGCAGCCAAGTTTACGAGAAACCAACAAGTTCTTGGTTTTAAAAGGCCTAGAAATCAACACATTAGTAACTAAATGAAGATTTTACGGAAACACTTCAAATTTTTGAAATGAGTACCAACAGCTAACATCCTCTCCACTCAAAATCAGAATCAGTATCATCAGAAAGTTAAATAAAATGAATAGATTACTCCTAAAACATAAATCACTAAAACATTCGACAGAACTAGTGGTTAAATCCATATCTTTCACGAACAAAACAACAACAAACACAAGACAATAGATTATACCTCCAACAACTCAGACGCACTCATTTTGAAATCAAACAGTCCACCACTAGGCATCAACAGTAATAAAAGAATAAAAGAATCATTAGAGCGAAGGAGAATAAGCTTCATATTATCAAAACAAAATGTCGGCTAAACAAGTAGAGGTCAAAAGGACTACCTTTTTGGGGCAGTGACACTGAGAGGAGAACACAGAAAGGTTTCTAACCAATTATTCTACAGTTCTACTTTTCCAAGAGTTTGCTTCTTGTATCTTTTGTGACTTCTTCAATACAAATAAATAGTTTATAACCATACCCTTAAAGATTTATCATCAAATTCATTTCACTAAAGACAAGACAACTCTTATACAATAAAGAGGGCATATTCAATAGCAATCTAGCTTATCTTGAAGTCATTAGGCATAGTGAGTCAGCTTTCATATAGCATAGAAAACCAGAAAGCATTAATATTTTGAATTTAGAACATTACTCAATCCCAAATCCTATTCAAGTTTAACCCTAAATTCATTTCATGTTTAACCCTAAATACTCAACTATAACTTCAAATTCGAAGTGTTTTCTTTTCCTGTTTCACTATACATCACAAAATAAAATATGGGAAGTCTATATACTACCTATAATAGAGCAAATAACATAGATTTAAGACTGACCCATAAATTATTCTTTAAGATTTTTCAAAAATAATTCAATGGGGACTTAGAAATCATGAACTAGCATAGAAAACATAAACATTCTTCACCTTTAAGATGAATTCATAGTCTAACCTAAAAAACTACACCAAAAAAATGAGTTGGTTGTTCCTTGTTGTTTTCCTCAACAAGCTTCAGCAACAACTTCACTCACCAACAAGCTTCACCAACAACCTTCACCAACAGCTTCACCTAGAGAGTTAATTTGTTTTCAAGAAAAACTTCAGAAATGCTCTCTCTCATCGCTCTTAGATGAAAGGTTCTGGAAATAAGGGTTCTGGAAATTTAATAAGGGACTAATATATGTTGCAAAATTATATTGGAGGGAAATATATTTTTTAGGAGGGAAATATATTTAGGGCTAAGAAATCAGAATTATTTTTCTAAAAATAACTGATTCTATAGAGTAATCTATCGCAACAGTTCTAAAACTTGTTACTATAGATTCTCTATAGGGACGGTTATAGGGATGATGCAACAATTTAGTTTAAGAATTTTTCTATTATATTCCAGGATATTTGGCCACGGTTATAACCGTTGTAATAGGTGAGCTATTGCTACGATAGTATATCCGTTGCTACATAAGCGTTGCAGTAAGTCAAATTTCTAGTAGTTACATAGATGAACATGAGATCCTTTTACCAAAGGTGATTCTAAGTTTCACTTGAGTGAGTTCTGAAGTGACCACCCATACAATCACTCACACACACACTTAAGAGATCCTATAGACTACCTAAGATAGAATCATTCTCACCAAATACATCAACGCATAGATAATATGGCATTCTCCTTCCAAAGGCTATCTAAAGACTTACTTAAGAAAATCAATAAGATAACGTCCATGAGTGAACTCTTGAAAACTACCTAAATAATCCTTAATACTACCTAAGGCTTTAATCATGTCCACATAATCAACATCTTTCCTAACTAGAGTCATTCTTAAGAATTATCGAGGTAAGATACGATGTGACCATTCTTATGCCCACTTATCTAGGTAAGATATGATGTGACCATTCCTATGCCCCATTCACACTTTAACTAGGAAACCCTTAACTACTCTACGTAAGTAATATTAATTTAACATACTTTCATAACTTAAGTCATTACATTCATTAGTTCATTTAACACTTATTCATGGCATAAGGAAATTCAAGTAATGTTCTTGGACAAGACCTAGGAAATCTAACTAATACCTTCAAAGTCTATTGTGAAATGTCTAGCTAGAGTCCTATACCACCACATAATCATGATAGATAGACATGGAATTCAGAGTTCTAACCTATTCTGATGAGGGTGTTCTACTTGCCAAGGGTAGAACTAGGACACATCCCATGTTGGCAAATGGTTAAGGTATATGACAAACTTTTATGCACTCTAGTCCCATTCTCAAGTAGATCTACATTGTACTCTAGCCTCCTTCTAAAGTAGAGATACTTCCGATAACATAATTACTCGGTTCTAGCCATTGTTCTGATAGAGTAATTGACACTAAAGGATCACATGAAGAGGTTTCTTATCTAGTTCATAAACCAATCACATTAACCTTACCAAAGAGGTCCACTAGGGCTACCTTCCAATGGAGACTAATATAGCTCATTATGACTTACCTAAGGATGATATGATGTTGTTCAAGCCAACCAACCCTAAGTCCATCATCCTTTAGATTAAGGATACCATTACGGCTTTTCGGCTTCAACATTCATAACCTTATCACTAGGTTTAAGGTTCCACGTACATGATCTTCTTAACTTAATCTAAGGTATCACATATCATTCATTCATACATGACAAGGGAGTTTTAAGCCTACCTAGTCAATACATCTCGTATTCATATATCATCCATACATATATAATGTAAGGGACACAAGTCTAACACAATAACACACAACATTCTTTACTTTATCACATATTGCATATCATTATTTGAAGCACTTAGAAATTACCCTTATCATCTTTATTTCATCCAATACATTAATATATCATCATCAATATAACCATCACAACTTATATAGTCAAGTAGGAACAATCATGCATCAACATCTAAGACTACATATATAAACACGTAGTCATAGTCTACATGATCTCCTAACATGCATAGAAAGAACACATACTTTCACATTACTTCACATGTATATAGATATTCTCATACTTCACATAAATCAACTATACAAATTATCATAATACTTTAAATAGCATCGAAAAGGCCATGATCATCATAATACATAAAGTAACGCCGACAAGGCCACATCAATTGCAAGTAACATAACACCGCCACCATAATTGGACCATACAAATAAGAACATAATTGAAGTCTAATTAACATAAAATAAAGATAATTAGGGTAGCGTACCACCAAGCCATTCTCTCCACTTCAATCCAGTGCTAAATCATCAAAGTTAACATCATAAGACCCTTACCCATGGCCATGAACATCAATTCGATATTAAAACTATGATACGCAATGAAACTAGGTATATTCAATATATATTCACAAATCTAAGACAACCCAGATATCAATTCAATACAATTATTACATCAATCAATAGCCCCTAGAAAACTACACTAGAATTCATAAGCATTAAGTCCAAATCACTTAACTCATAAAGTAGTTAAAATTGGGGTTCATCAATTACAAGGTTTAATAGGTTAATTGAGTTAAAATCATCTAATTAACAACAATTGAATCAATATTCAATGATTTAAAAACATTAATGCAAGAACAATGGATGATTAAGTTGGACAATTCATCCTTGAAAACTTTTGAAAACTTCTTTGAATAGTGTTTCAAGGATAAAAAATCATACCTCAATAGAGATAATCCTCCTATTTGATGAAGATTCTCCACTCAAATTCTCCAATCCAAGCCCCTCCTTGAGTTTTGGCTCCAACGACTTCTAGAGAATTTCTAAGGAAATTTGGGTTTTGATTTTGAAGAATGAATTCTTCTAAGTGATAAAGACTTATATGCATGTTTAAAATACCCAAAAGACCCTTAAGAACCTCCAAACTTCTAATTTGGACGTTGGGTGAATTTACAAGTTCACCCCTAACTTAATCGTGAACTACGTAGGGGTAGTCCTCACAGATGGATGGCCATTTACGGCCTGTCCCTTAACCAGCAGGCCGTCCTGTTGGTCCGTGGTTTGGGACTAAGGATGTTCTTTCTCTTTTCCTCTCCCCCTCCTAAGTTTCCACCTACTCACCCTCACCTACGGGGCGTTGACTGACCCACTGGGCATCGATTGCCTTTGTAGGTTGGGTTGGTTTTTGACAGCTTGGGCATTCTTGAAGGGTCCTTCCTCAAGGACCCTTGGATGGTTATTGGGGATGTTTGCCAGATTTTTCCAACCCTAATATTTTTATATACGAGTTTAGGAAATCTCACATTAATTTCATCGAAAACAAACATATAAAACTCGACGAAAAATGCCAAGACACATAATGTTGTTTCAAGGCAAACCTTTCGAAAGTCATAGAAGTTCTTAGATCTTTGACCTCCATACTTCATGTAAATTGACACACTGCCTATAAACAGAATAAACTCATATAATGACCTAAGTAACTCATAAAACACGCATATAAGCATATAACCACATATGAGGTACATAGGTGACTTAGTCATCGAACGTCTTGGTCGTCCCTTGACATTTCACTTCCAAATCACCTAAAACTATATACACTGCCTCAATACAAAATTTTAGACCAATTTAGTACCTTAGGAAATCATTAAAAACATGTTACACTCTAGCTTCATCTAATTCGTTTAAGGGGTTTTGATAAAGATGCTACCTTGAAGGCTTGTACAATGATAGCCAAGGTTTGTTTGTACCATGTAGTGAGGATTAAGAACCTAGAATGTGAAACTCCTTCTATTAAGTCAATCCCTGTATTGAGGAAATTACACAGGTTTTTCCTAATGACCTTCAAGGAGTTCCTCCTGAACGGAAAATTGACTTTGGCATTAATTCATACCTCAATAGAGATAATCCTTCAATTTGATGAAGATTCTCCACTCAAATTCTCCAATCCAAGCCCCTCCTTGAGTTTTGGCTACAACGACTTCTAAAGAATTTCTAAGGAAATTTGGATTTTGATTTTGAAGAATGAACTCTTCTAAGTGCTAAAGACTTATATGCATGTTTAAAATACCCAAAAGACCCTTAAGAACCTCCAAAATTCTAATTTGGACGTTGGATGAATTTACAAGTTCACCCCTATCTTAATCGTGAACTGCGTAGGGGGCAGTCCTCACAGATGGATGGCCATCTACGGCCTGTCCCTTAACCAGCAGGCCGTCCTGTTGGTCCGTGGTTTGGGAATAAGGATGGTCTTTGTCTTTTCCTCTGCCCCGCCTAAGTTTCCACCTACTCATCCTCACCTACGGGGCGTTGACTGACCCACTGGGCATCGATTGCCTCTGTAGGTTGGGTTGGTTTTTGACAGCTTGCACATTCTTGAAGGGTCCTTCCTCAAGGACCCTTGGATGGTCATTGGGGATGTTTGCCAGATTTTTCCAACCCTAATATTTTTATATACGAGTTTAGGAAATCTCATATTAATTTCATCGAAAATAAACATATAAAACTCGACGAAACATGCCAAGACACATAATGTCGTTTCAAGGCAAACCTTTCGAAAGTCATAGACGTTCTTAGATGTTTGACTTCCATACTTCATGTAAATTGACACACTGCCTATAAACAGTATAATAACTCATATAATGACCTCATTAACTCATAAAACACACATATAAGCATATAACCACATATGAGGCACATAGGTGACTTAGTCATCGAACGTCTTGGTCGTCCCTTGACATTTCACTTCCAAATCACCTAAAACTATATACACTGCCTCAATAGAAAATTTTAGACAAATTTAGTACCTTCGGAAATCATTAAAAACATGTTACACTCTAGCTTCAGCTAATTCGTTTAAGGGGTTTTATAAAGATGCTACCTTGAAGGTTTGTACAATGATAGCCAAGGTTTGTTTGTACCATGTAGTGAGGGTTAAGAACCTAGAATGTGAAACTCCTTCTATTGAGTCAGTCCCTGTATAGAGGAAATTACACAGGTTTTTCCTAATGACCTTCAAGGAGTTCCTCCCGAACGGAAAATTGACTTTGGCATTAATTTATTACAGGATACGAATCCCATTTCAATTCCTCCATATAGGATGACTTCGTCTGAATTGGAAGATTTAAAGATCCAACTCAAATACTTACTAGACAACGAGTTTATTAAGCCTAGTATTTCTCCATTGGGTGCTCTGGTCTTGTTTGTTAAGAAGAAGGATGGGTCTCTTAGAATATGCATTGATTATTGCCAACTTAATAAGGTCATCATAAAGAACAAATATCCTCTCTCTTGAATTGATGATCTATTTGATCAACTCCAAGGTGCTAGATGCTTTTCCTAGATTGACTTAAGGTCGGGATATCACCAGCTTAGGATGAGAGGTTAATATGTTCCAAAACAACTTTCCAAACTAGATATGGTCACTATGAATTTCTAGTAATGTCTTTTGGGTTAACAAATGCCCCGACGACGTTTATAGACATTATGAATAGAGTTCTCCGAGATTACCTCAACTCTTTGTGATTGTATTCATTGATGATATTTTGAAATACTCGAAGAATGAAGATGAGAATGAGAGTCACTTGAGGTTTTCCTTGCAAGTCCTCAAAGAACACCAACTTCACAAAAAATATAGCAAGTGTGAGTTTTGGTTTAGCTTTTTTGCTTTTCTAGGCCAATTATCTCTGGTGATAGTGTATAGGTTGATCCGAAGATGAAAGATGCGGTCAAAAATTGGCCTAGACCTTTGACTCCCACAGACATAAAAAATTTCTTGGGTCTATCCGGGTGCAATAGAAGATTTGTGGATGAAATTTTGTCCATTGCATCTCCTTTGACATTTTTGACCCCGAAGAAGGTGAAGTTTGAGTGGTCGGAATATTGTGAAAAAGGTTTCAAAGAATTGAAAGATAAGCTTACCTCCTCTCCGGTGTTGACCTTACCGGAGGGCAACGAAGGATTTGTGATGTATTACGATGCTTTCTGAGTGGACATGGGATGTGTCCTCATGCAGCATGGTAAGGTGATATCTTTTGCTTCTAGGCAACTCAAAGTTCATGAGAAGAATTATCCAACTCATGATCTTGAGTTAGCCGATGTAGTTCTTTGCCTTGAAAATATGGAGACATTATCTGTATGGTGTGCATGTTGATGTTTACTGACCGTAAACGTCTTCAATATGTGTTTGCACAAAAGGAGTTGAATCTGCGACAGACAAGATGGTTAGACCTTTTGAAGGATTATGACATGAGTTTCCTTTACCACCCTGGCACGGACAATGTGGTTGCGGATGTTTTGAGTCGTATGACTAGGGGTAGTGTGTCTCATGTGGAAGAAAAGAATAAAGAACTTGTGAAAGATGTTCATAAGTTTGGTCAATTAGGTGTGTTGTTAGAAAATTCTCTAAATTGTGGTTTATGGTCCATCTTAGTTCTGACTCATCGTTAGTGTTGTGGTGAAATCTAGGCAACATCTTGATTCTCTATTAATGGAGTTGAAGGAATCGGTACTTGGAAATCTCGATGCGTCATTCTCCCAGGGGGGATGGTCTGCTTAGGTACCAACGGAGATTATGTGTACTAGATGTTGAGGATTTGAGAAATCGAATTCTAGAATAAGCTTGTGGTTCTCACTATCATATCGATCCGGGTGCCACCAAGATGTATAATGACCTTAAAGAAATCTATTGGTTGGATGGTTTAAACAAGGACATAGCAGATTTTGTTGCAAAGTGTCCAAATTGCCAACAAGTAAAATTTGAGCATCTTAAAGTGGGTGGTTTAACCCAAATCATGGATTTTCCTACTTGGATTGAAGGCTATCAATATGGAATTTTTGGTTTTGTTTCCTCCAACTTGGAGGCAAAATGATTCTTTCTAGTTTATTGTGTATAGGTTGACCGAATCTGCCCATTTTATTCCTGTAAAGTCTACTTATATTGCCGAAGAATATGCAAGGATCTAAATTAATGAGATTGTGAGTGTTCATGGGATTCCTTTGTCCATCATTTCGAATAGAGGCTGCCAATTCACTTCTCATTTTTAAAGGCTTTTAAAAAGGGTTTAGGTACTCAAGTTAAACTTATAACCGCTTTTCATCGTCAGACGGATGGCCAAGCTGAACGTACAATTGAGACCCTTGAAGACATGTTATGAGCATTGTTATTGATTTCAAAGGAAAATTGGATGATCATTTACCTTTGATTGAGTTCTCTTACAACAATAGCTATCATTCGAGCATTTGCATGACACCTTTTGAAGCTCTTTGTGGTAGAAGGTGTAGATCTCTAGTTGTCTGGTTTGAGGTATGTGAGTCCTCACTCCTTGCAGAGATTATCTATGAGTCTATAGAGAAGGTTCGAATCATAAGATATAGATTAAAGACAGCCTATAGTTGGCTAAAGTCTTATACCGACAATAGAAGAAGAGACCTTGAGTTTGAAATAGTTGATGATGTCTACTTGAAGATTTCACCTATGAAAGGGGTGATGAGATTTGGTAGAAAGGGAAAGTTAAGCCCACGGTATGTTGGTCTTTATGAGGTTTTTCAACTGGTTGGAAAGGTTGCCTATGAACTGAAACTGCCTAGCGAACTAGCTTCGTTCATCCGGTGTTTCATGTTTCCATGCTCAAGAAATGCATAAGCAACCCCGTGTCTGTTCTACCTATAGAAGGTTTAGGAGTTGATGCGAACCTCTCCTTTAAGGAGGTTCCGATTGATATCCTAGATATCCAAGTCAAGAAGTTAAGAAACAAGGAGGTTGCCTATGTAAAATTTCTATAGAGGAACCATCTTGTTTAGGGTGCAACATGGGAGGCTAAAGCCCACATTACTCCTTGAGGTTATACATTCCTCTTAGTAAAGAAATTAAAGAATAATAATTAAATTGACTTGTTTTATGAATAGGTCCATGTTATGGTAAAAGTCATACCAATTGAGTTAAGAGAAAGCTTTCATACTCTATTCTTGCACGTATATGAAATATGTATGCATGGTGTCTTCTTGAGATTTTGTTGTTTTTTTTGTTGTATTGAGAATAATGATAGCATGGTAACTCCTTGATGTAATTTTACCTCATGATAATGTTGAGAAAGAAGTTCCTCACCGTGTGTTATGAATATGAAGCTCTTATATGTTTGTGCATCATAAATTGAGCGCTATGTGTAATGTTATGATATGTGTTGAAAGGAGTTGTGAAGTAATCCTATGAGCTGTGACTCATTATGATTTTATGTTGTTGAAATGTTGGGCTGCTAGTATTGACAATATTCCTACCCTCCAAAAGATTTTAGTGTCTTTAGGGACGAATGTTCCTAAGGGGGGGGGGGATAATGTAATACTCCGGAAATGCCATGACTTAGACTAGAGCTGAATATATTCAATAATGCTTAAAATGATGTTTTCATACCTATATTAATGTAATAAGTTCATTTAAAAAAGGTTAGAACCAAAATGACAAAGAAAGACCTTTATGTCAGAAAACTAGCTAATTCGAACTTGTTGACGTACCTATGTTTGGTGAAGGTTTCGAGGTGTCAAACAAAGTACAAAACTTTTAAGGAGACAATTTATAGGTATTATGTAGTATAAAGGGTCCAAACATCCGGTAATGACACCCCAAGGACCATCATAATGGTTCTTGTGAAAACCCCAACATGGGTAGGTAGGCTTCCAGGGCAGCCTGCGCGAACAAGATTGTAGCACGAGGTATGCGACACACAGCTTACACGCAGTCTACTGCCTCAAGAATTGAGAGGCATCCTCGCGACGCAACTCTGACATGCACATTTCAGAAAAATAACGGGAATTGTCCCCTCGACGCGCAACCACTTCCCTGAATCGTTAAAGTTGTATTTTTGGTAATTGAACTTCATAAGAAGACTCATTTAAGTGAAGGGTATTTTGGATATTTTATATGAAAACTATATATGGAAACTAGGTCAGTTTTAGACAAGTTTTTACACGACCCAATCAGATTCAAACGTAATTACCCATCTCTCTCAAGAAATGCTCTCTTCTCCAAACTCCATTGAACAACAAGAAGAGATTTAGGAAGAAGACGAAGGCTTCGAGGTTTCCAATAGAATTTCATGGATTATTCGTCCATAAGGTATGTTTTTTCACTATTGGTATTCCTTTCCCAAAGAGATCTTTTCAAAGATGGTTTTCAAGAATTCAAACTTCTAAGTTTTGACTCTACAAAACTGATTTTCTTCCTAATTCTATATTTATGACTATCGATAAAAAATAATGGTTTTCTATGGTTGATTTTACACGAATTGTTGAATACTTGATTAATAATGTTTGAATCTCGTGTGATGCATGATCTCTCTCTAAATAATGGTCTTAATTGGGTTGTACATACTACTTGATAACATGTAAATGTTTGGATTGGAACTAAGACTTGAATGAACTCTTTAATGACCCTTTCCCTCATCTTACATTATGTATTGATCTTGTATATGACTTGAAGAGTTGGTATTGATTATGCTATTGAGTATTTCACTATGTTGTTGTTATGACTATTGTAAATTGAACGTATGTTCTTCAAAAAATTACTTGGAAGCAAGAGGTAAATCTTCTAAAGTCATGATTACTCTATGGTGTTTATGTTATCCTATGAATGATGTTACAATGCTAATGAAGTATGTATGATAATGATATGCATATATGTTGGGCTATGAATATGTTAATTTATGAGATCATGATACGAATACGATTATTCAATCTTATGATATTCTCTTGTATGCTTTACACAAGATGATTTATGATATGTTAACCCACAAACAAAGGGTTACGATGAAATGAAATTCTCATGTAATCCTAAAAAGCTCATGATCATGCCTATAGAAGGAGTTAATCTCCTATGACTTGTGATAATATTTATGAATATATGATGACTTTAAGGTTAATAAAAAATGGACTTAAGGTTAGCACCGATGGACTAGATATGAGAGGTATCCATTCCCTTGTTTGAAGGTAGGTTAACAATGACTTTCGTGAGATAGAGGTTGTCACATCCCGAAACCACAGCCTAGAAGATATGGCTTTCTCGGAATGCAACCGGCATACTTGACCTCTTAGAGGTCTTGTACAAACCCTTTCGTACCGTTCATCACACATAAGAGAACATTTAAGACATTTAGTACATTTTATGTCACTTTACAGTGAACTACTTCACTGTTACAGTGAAGTTCTTCACTGTTACAGTGAAGTTTCTTAACTTCATTTTAGAGACTCTCAAACATGTAATCCCCTCACTAAAAGCTATTCTAAGACTTACTTAAGTAAGCAAAAGAGAAACCGCCCATACAACCTCTCTAGGAACACCTAAATGATCCTTAAGATAACCTATAATGCGATACACATACTTACAAATACATCAATCACATGAACATGCGATTCTTCTACCAAAGGTGATTCTAAGTCTCACTTCAGTGAGTTGTGAAGCGACCTCCCATACAGTCCCTTACACACACATACTAAAGAGATCTTATAGATTACTTAAGATAGAATCATTCTAACTTAATTCAACAACCTGTAGATAATATGACATTCTCCTTCCAAGACTATCAAAAGACTTACTTAAGTAAATCAAGAAGATAACGTCCATGATTGACCTCTTAAGATTACCTGAATAATCCTTAGGACTACCTAAGGCTTAGATCATGTCCACATAATCAACCATTTTCCTTAACTAGAGTCATTCTTATGACTTATCTAGGTAAGATACAAAGTGACCTTACTATGCCCCCTTCACACATTAACTAGATAGCCCTTAACAACTCTAGATAAGTACTTATTCATTAAACATGCGTTCTTAACTTAGGCCATTACATTCCTTAGTTCATTTAAGACTCATTCATCACATAAGGACATTCAAGTAATGGTCTACGACAAGTCCTAGGGACTCTAACTAAGACCTTCAAAGCCTATTGTGCAATGTATAGATAGTGTCCCATACCACTACCTAAACTTCATAGAACTTCTCTAATGCTAGTAGGTATCCCATATGAAAAAAATAGGTAGTAACCGACATATACCATGATAGATAGACATGGAATCCAATGTTCTAACCTACTCCTATGAGGGTGTTCTACTTTCAAAGGATAGAACTAGGACACATCCCATGTAGGCACATAGTTAAGGAATATGAACGGTTTTTATGCACTCTAGTCTCATTCTCAAGTAGAGCTACATTGTACTCTAGTCTCGTTTTCAAGTAGAGCTACTTCCCATGACATAATAGCTTGGTGCTAGCCTTTTTTCTCATAGAGTAATTGACATTAACGGTTCATAGAAAGGGGTTCCATATCTAGTTCATAACCTAATCACATTCATTCTACCAAAAAGGTCCACTAGGGCTACCTTACAATGGCGACATAGATGGCTCATTATCACTATCCTAAGGATAATATGATGTTAATCCAGCCAATCAACCATAAGTCCACCTTTCCTTTGCATGAAGGACTGTTACGACTCCCGACTTGAACATTTTTAACCTTACCACTAGGTTTAAGGTTCCACGTATATGACCTTCTTAACATCATTTTAGGTCTAACTTATCATTCATTCATACATGAAAAGGTTTCACTAAGACTACCTAGTCAATACATCTCATGTAAACCTATCATTCATAAATGTATCAAGTAAGGGACACAATTCTACAAAAACAAGACATAACATTCTTTACTTTATCACATATAACATATCATTCTTTGAAGCACTTAGAGGTGAACCTTATAGTATCTATGTTATCCTATACATTACTATTATCATCAACCTAACCATCACAACTCATATAGTCAAGTATGAACAATCATGCATCAACATCTAAGACTACATATATAAGCACATAGTAATAGTCTAAGATGATCTTCTAATATACATAGAGGGAACACATATTTTAACATTACTTCACATTTAGATAGATATGCTCATAATTCACATAATTAAACTACAAATATCATCATAATACTTCAAGTAGTTGTGCCAAGGCCATGATCATCATAACACATAAAGTAACGCCCACAAGGTCACATCAATTGCAGGTAAAGCACATAGCACCGCCACAATAAGTGGACCATACCAATCACAACATAATTGAAGTCTAATTAACATTAAATAAAGAGAATTAGTACAGAGTACCACCAATGCATTCTTTCCACTTCTATTCAAAGCTAAATCAAATAATATAATAGCATAAGGACCTTACCCATGGCCATAATCAATAATTCAATACATAAAATATGATATTCAATGAAATTAGGTAAATTCAATATAGATTCATCAATTTAAATCAACCTAGATATAAATTCAATATAATCTTTACATTAATCAATAGTCCATCGAAAATACACTAGAATTCTTAAGCATTAAGTCGAAATCATTTAACCCATAAAGTCTGCAAAAGCTCGGGTTCATCACTTACATGGGTTCACATTTTAATTGAATTAAAATCATCTAATTAAAAAAATATAATCAATATACAATGCTTAAAACCTTAATGCAAGAACCCATGGCTAGATAATGAAATTGGACAATTCATCTTTGGAAACTTTAGAAAACTTTTTGAAAGTTCGGCTCCTTGATGAGTATAGTTTGAAGGATCAAAAACCATACCTCAAGAAATACAATACTCCAATTTATGATGTATCTCGACTCAATTCTCCAATCCAATCCCTTCATTGAGTTTTGACTCCAATGGACTTCTGGAGAATTTCTAAAGAAATTTGGGTTTTCATTTTGAAGAATTAAATCTTCTAAGTATTAAAGGCTTTTAAACATTTTTAAAATACCCAAAAGACCGCTAAGTAATTTCACTTTATCTTATTTGGATGTGGGGTGAACTTACAAAATTCACCCCTAACTTAACAGTGGACTACACGCAGGAATGCAAAGCCAATCGACTGACAGCAACAACTAGGCGTCGTCCAATCGACGGCCCGTGCTGGTCATCGTTGTTTGAGACTAATCTTTGAAAATTGGAGCTTAATCTCCCTAATCTAGTTACCTATCGACTCCACCACCTACGGGGCGTCGACCAGGCCACTGACCCTCATTTTCCATCCGTAGGTGGGACTGCCTTGGGCAATTTTTGCCACTAACTTGGGTCCTTCCTTAAGGACCCTTGGATGGTCCTTGGGGATGTATGCCCGTAACTTTCAAACCCAAATATATTCGTCTAAATTGGACCTACCACATCAATTTCATCCAAAACAAACATGTAAAACTCAATGAAACATTCCATGACACACAAGATCGTTTCAAGGCAAACATTACGAACGTCATCGACGTTCTTAGACATTTGACATCAAAAATTCGTGAAACTTTATACACTACCTATAAACACTATAATAACTCATATAATGAACTCATTAACTTACGAAACACACTATTAGGTAAGTAACCACATATCAGGCACATAGGTGACTTAGTCGTCGACCATGTTAGTCGTCCATTGACGTTTCACTTCCAAAACACCTAAAACTCTAATACTGCCTCTATACCATATTTTAGACAATTTTAGTACCTTATACCATCATTAAAACTATGTTAGGTTTTATCTTCACCTATGACATTTGAGGGGTGTTATAGAGGCTACCATGTAATGTGGAACTATGGGTCTCTAATCCATCTCTCCAAGGTCTGGGATAAAAGTTTTTGGAGTGAGGAAGTCTATCTTTAATATCTCCAACCTTATCACCCTGAGAAATCTTAATCCTTTTAAGTTGTTCACTAATCCTTTCAAGGATTTCAGGAGAGTTATTGAAGTCACTGGCAGGTTTGGGGAAATCCTCTGGGGAAAACTTATGGATTTTGAAGATAGGATTTGTTTCTAAGTTGAAACCAAATTTGGAAGAGCTGAGTTTGTTACCAATCTGGCTGGTACCACTTTAATTATACTTTGAGTCCTCAATTTGCTTTGAGACAACATGAAGGACCTGGTTAGTATAATTATTCTGTTCAAAGACTTTGTTTATTTCTTCGACAGTAACAAAGCCCTTTTATTTGTGTACTGAAGGTTTTTTTGATGGGTGCTGCTTTCAGGACATCTTTCCTGTAGGGGATGTTTATGCCTTCAAGAGGTGGAGTAACACTCTCGACAACCTTGTCTTTGGTGTGCCACTTGTTAACTAAAACCTGAAGCGATGAATTGTATTCACCGATTTGGCCCGTAGCTTCAAACCATTTGAAGAATTCAATTTCCGTTTTGAATCTCTTCATATCTTTAAACCATTTGTCTTTGAACAAGACTCTTTGATCTAAAGTGTATGTATCCACATACCAAGCCTTTTTTAAAGCATGCTTAGGGCTTATCCACCACTTATTAATCCTTTTTGAGTCAGGATAAACTTGTCGACTGACTTAATAGTTCCTATAGAATCCTTTTCCTTATGAGAAGGAGCTTTCATTTCACTAGGAGTAGGACTTCCTGCGAAAGAAGAGTCATAATAAACCTATGGGATGGTTTGGGTGAAATCAACCCCACGGAACTTACCTTGTAGTTCGAAAACCTCAGCAGTTTCATACAAATCTTCTTCTCCCTCCTGGGTTTTTGAACTAGAAGGTCTAGCCATAGACATTCTCTTACTGGAAGACTCTCGGCTGAAAGAATTATATCTAGGAAACTTAAGGTTAACACATCCATCTTTAAATTGAAGAATACTTTCAAGAGAAGACCTACAGGGTTGAAGAGGAAGAGGTTCGGTGATGGATTCAAATTTCCAGCTTTCGTCGGAAAGGATCTCATTCCACTTTAACATCCTAGGCACAAAAGTAGTGCTATGCTCTTGGTTTGATTCCATAAGCATAGTAACACCTTTGGGACTAGAGTTAATTGCCTTAGGGGCAATAGTGGTCTTCATTAGCTTATAATATACCCGATATATTAAAGCTAAATCTTCCAAGCTTGTTGTTAATATTCTTGGTTTTTACATTAAGAGTCAAAGTATCAAGAATATTGGGATCTTCAATTTCCACAGAGAAGTTAGGGTAACAATTAAAGTAAACTGGCCCCTGAGCAAGATTACTCTCTAAGATTCCTAATAAAGAATCATCAACATTGAGAAGTCTAGCATCTCTAAGCATTAAACAAATAGGAATATTTATACCTTTACGGAAGAGGGGTTTAACAGCAACCTGTGCAAGACCAATATGAAGGAATTTAAATTCCTTTCTATACTTGTCAATGTCAGCAGCAATTAACAATTATTAATTGCAGAAGTAGATTCACAAGTTTTTATATTAATACTTTTAAATAAACTAAAATTACCTATTTGGTAAATCTTATTAATAAGTTCTTTTGGAATAGACCAATTTTGTAAACGCAAATCTTCTTTAGATATAGAACAATTTACAGAGTTAACAATATTGTTGCTATTCATGAGAATAAATAGTTGTCTTTAGGCATGAAAGAACGTCAAGGATAAGACAAGTGACTGTTATACTACGAAACAACCCCACAGTTTTGCCGAAGCTGTCTCCCCAAATAGTATAAAACATTCTCCCAAAGAGAAAGAGAAATTTGAGATGATTTCTCTACATGTTTTCCCCATCCTTGCATCGGACAAGGAGTATGACGGTTATGAGATAAAGCATCTTTTGAAACCTGTATATACAAATAGGAATTATGTGGAAACAGACAATTCCTTGAAAACTAGAAGATATTTCAAGTTCATCCTTGTAGATACAGGATCAGTCGAAATCGAACATGAGTTAGCAGAAAAATGTGACCCAGATAGTATTGCCTACTCCAAGTTCACTATCAAAAAGATATTATCTCCTTACAACTGACCAGTAGACCATTTGCAGACTCCCATCAATCTCTCTAAGAGATTCAATCCACAAACCTACAATTGGTATGACTACAAGAATGCCATGGTAAACTTCTTGTACGTTAGACCAACAACCCACACTTGGTTTGTAAAATATTGTCAAGAAGTTGCAGCTTCTACTATCCCAAGGTGGTTCTACGAATGGTGGAGCTGCTTTGGGGGAAATAAACAAGTCATGCCTCGACAATTTGCTGAAAAATATCCTCAATTTCAAATTGACGAAGGCATATCAACACTACCAGAGAACATAAAGCTCTATAAGTTTTTCATTAAGAAGCGTTTATCTTACATCATAAGTTGGACGTTTGTTATTGCAGATTTTGACAGGATTAACTTTCTTTCTAAAGAAATCCGAGTCAAAGGCTGGTCTCCGGCTTAAAAGGGGACACCTACGTCTTCAAACAAGAAGACAATTTCAAAGGCCTCACCCTCAAAGAGTGAGTTAAAAAAGAGACTTGAAAAGGCTCTATCTGAATTAGATGACAATACAGATGAAGTTGCTATTAGTCAACTTCTTGAAGAAGCATCCTCGAAAAGTGATGATAATGGTTACATGCTAAATCCAAAGGCTTTAGCAAATTCATACCTAAACCCATTTGATTAATATTCTAATTGAGGTCATAAAACCGGAATAATTAGTCTTTCTAATAGAGATCCAAACGGATCGGAATTATTAAGAAAGAAGCAAAGGAGTCTCAAAGAGATGGAATCTTTGTTATTATGATCAAAATGAAAGAATGAAATTCATCACTAAAATCCAAAAGATCCAATCAACATCTGACTAGGATCTTATCTCAAAAAATAGCCAACGGCGACAAAGACTTTATTAAAGGTCAAAGATAAAAGGAAAAGATTCCTTTCCAACATAGACTGCCACCATACTTTTCAAAAGCAAAAGGAGTGGAGCAAAATAAAAGAGTTATCTTGCTTTTCAAAAGCAAAAGCAGCGGAGGAGAAGGGAGAGCCAATAAAAATCAAGCTCTGCGATTTTCCTTATCTCTTTTCTTCTCTTATTTTGCCTATATAAGGCAGTGTAATAAATCATTCAGAGCATCAGAAAAAATTACATCATTTTTCTTGAATGCTCTATATCTCTGTAAACATTATGCTATACATTATGAAATAAAGCCTCCTTTGTAAGTCTTCTTTATATCTTCTTAGTTCTTTTACTTCCGCACTTAAGATCCTTTTATGGTATCAGAGTCATGTTAATGGCATCAGTTTTTAGCATGAGTAGCTAAACTCTTTGGTTGTCTTGGCTGTTAGAAATCTTGTGATAAGTAAAATGATAGAATAATTTTAACTTAGTAATTATCTAGCTTATGATTTATTATATTTGATTTTTATAATAACTCTATGAGTTTATCCTAGTTATTATCTTGTATAATATATTACGTTAACTTTGATTAAAGAAAGTTAAAGGCCATGGTTTCCTTTTATCATTTTGAGCTTTAGTCTCTGCATAAGTCTGAGTATGCCGATTAATCTCTGGCTTAAGGATTTGGATAGCCTAAAACTAGATCATTGTAAGTCCAGTAAGACCCAGGGGGGCAGGCAGCCGATCTTTTGGTGATCCGTCCTACAATAAGACTTGCCAAAGACTTGTAATATCCAACATACGTGACAAAAGTTGAGTAACTTCCAGGGCCGATTTAATTGTTAAATCATACTAAACTTTCGTATTATCCAGGTAATCACTGTCTTAAATCTCATAGGTTTATAAGAAGCAAACCTAATCTTTCATTAGTTTGATAATCTTTGCTAAAATCATTATTGAACACTTGTCTTATCCTTGACGTTCTTTCATGCCTAAAGACAACTATTTATTCTCATGAATAGCAACAATATTGTTAACTCTGTTAATTGTTCTATATCTAAAGAAGATTTGCGTTTACAAAATTGGTCTATTCCAAAAGAACCTATTAATAAGATTTACCAAATAGGTAATTTTAGTTTATTTAAAAGTTTTAATATAAAAACTTGTGAATCTACTTCTGCAAATAATAATTCTCTAGAAACTATTAAATTGTTAATTGCTGCTGACATTGACCGGTATAGAAAGGAATTTTAATTCCTTCATATTGGTCTTGTACAGGTTGCTTTTAAACCCTCTTCCGTAAAGGTTTAAATATTCCTATTTGTTTAATTCTTAGAGATGCTAGACTTCTCAATGTTGATGATTCTTTATTAGGAATCTTAGAGAGTAATCTTGCTCAGGGGCCAGTTTACTTCAATTGTTACCTTAACTTCTCTGTGGAAATTGAAGATCCCAATATTCTTGATACTTTGACTCTTAATGTGCATAATGTTTATAGAGAGAAATAGCATTCAAGAAAAATGATTTAATTATTTCTGATGCTCTGAACGATTTATTACACTGCCTTATATAGGCAAAATAAGATAAGAAAAGAGATAAGGAAAATCGCAGAGCTTGATTTTTATTGGCTCTCCCTTCTCCTCCACTGCTTTTGCTTTTGAAAGCAAGATAACTCTTTTATTTTGCTCCACTCCTTTTGCTTTTGAAAAGTATGGTGGCAGTCTATGTTTGAAAGGAATCTTTTCCTTTTATCTTTAACCTTTAATAATGTCTTTGTCGCCGTTGGCTATTGTTAGAGATAAGATCCTAGTCAGATGTTGGTTGGATCTTTTGGATTTTAGTGATGAATTTCATCCTTTCATTTTTATCATATTAACAAAGATTCCATCTCTTTGAGACTCCTTTGCTTCTTTCTTAATAATTCCGATCCTTTGGATCTCTATTAGAAAGACTAATTATTTCGGTTTTAAGACCTCAATTAGAATATTAATCATATGGGTTTAGGTATGAATTTGCTAAAGCCTTTGGATTTAGCATGTCACCATTATCATTACTTTGTGAGGATGCTTCTTCAAGAAGTTGATTAATAGCAACTTCATCTGTATTGTCATCTAACTCAGATAGAGACTTTTCAAGTCTCTTTTTTAACTCACTCTTTGAGGGTGAGGCCTTTGAAACTGTCTTCTTGTTTGAAGACGTAGGTGTCTCCTTTTTAGCCGGAGACCAGCCTTTGACTCAGATTTATTTAGAAAGAAATTTAATCCTGTCAAAATCTGCAATAACAAACGTCCAACTTATGATGTAAGATAAACGCTTCTTAATGAAAAACTTACAGAGCTTTATGTTCTCTGGTAGTGTTGATATGCCTTCATCAATTTGAAATTGAGGATATTTTTCAGCAAATTGTCGAGGCATGACTTGTTTATTTCCCCCAAAGCAGCTCCACCATTCGTAGAACCACCTTGGGATAGTAGAAGCTGCAACTTCTGGACAATATTTTACAAACCAAGTGTGGGTTGTTGGTCTAACGTACAAGAAGTGTACCCAGACATTCTTGTAGTCATACCAATTGTAGGTTTGTGGATTGAATCTCTTAGAGAGATTGATGGGAGTCTGCAAATGGTCTACTGGCCAGTTGTTAGGAGATAATATCTTTTTGATAGTGAACTTTGAGTAGGCAATACTATTTGGGTCAGATTTGTCTGGTAACTCATGTTCGATTTCGACTGATCCTTTATCTACAAGGATGAACTCGAAATATCTTCTGGTTTTCAAGGAATTGTCTGTTTCCACATAATTCCTATTTGTATATACAGGTTTCAAAAGATGCTTTATCTCATAACCTTCATACTCCTTGTCCAATGCAAGGATGGGGAAAACTTGTAGAGAAATCATCTCAAATTTCACTTTCTCTTTGGGAGAATGTTTTATACTGTTTGGGGAGACAGCTTCGGCAAAACTTTGGGGCTGTTTCATAGTATAACTGTCACTTGTTTGTTTTTGAGAGAATCTAAGTTCTCCGCTTGATGAAGAAGAAGAGCTGGGCTCTAGTTCCTTCGAAAAAGGTTTCTTTAGGACCAGCATCTTTGATGAGAAAATCTGGGGATGTTCAGGAGGATTAATTTGCGGAAGGTTCGCCAAAGCTGAATACCTGTTTAATTCAGGCCTTATTGCAAATGGGCCTACAGTTCTTGCTAGGTTGTTTGAGTTTGTTTTAGCTGGTTGCTTTCCCTCTATGGGCCTTATCTGAGGCCTGCTTATGTTTGCCCTGCAAGAATTCTCTAGTTAGAAAGCCCTGTAAAGAATTATTTCACCTTTTATAAACTCGATTTGAAAATCGAAGCTGGATAACAAGGCTTGTCATCTGGAAAAAATTTGTTTAGAAACAATATTTTTTACATCCTTCTGGAGGATTTCTTTAGCAGATTTACAATCTACTCTATGTAAGAATTATTTATTGACTAAGTCATCTTTAAACTTAGTTGTACAAAGAACAATAGCAAGAATCTCCTTTTTGATCGTGCTGTAACTTCTTTGGGCAGAATTCCAGATTCCTGAAGTATAGCGGACTAAACTGTTCTGGCGAATTGGGATCTTTCTTTTGCTTAAGAATACCACCATATCCGATATCAGACGCGTCAGCCTCGACTATCATAAAAAAATCAGGGTTAGGAATACCAAGGCAAGGAAGGTTTTTAACCATATTTTAAAGAAGAATAACAACATTTGGTTTGTTCATCACTCCAAGGTGAAGGATTCTTCTTTAACCTGTAAAAGAGAGGTTTACAAATATGCCTAACTTTTGGAATGAAATCGGCAACATAATTGAGACTTCCAAGAAATCTCTGCAACTGAGTTTTATCTAATATGACATTGGGAAACTTATCAGAAAACTCAATGGATCTGCAAATTGGTGTATAAGTGCCTTGATAGAGATCATGTCCCAAAAATCTGATTATTGTTTGAAATAGTTTAATCTTTTTAGCACTAATGACTAGTCCATTGTGCTTAATAATTTTAAAGAAAATATTTAAATGTTTAAAATGAGAATCAATGTCCTCGGAAAAGATTAATACATCATCAATATAAACAATTGAAATATAGCTAATATGATTAAAAATAGAATTCATAATATTCTGAAATTCTGAAGGGGCATTTTTAAGTCCAAAAGGCATGACAATCCATTCATATTGTCCAAAGGGGACATTGAAAGCTGTTTTATATTTATCTTGTTCAGCAATTTGAATTTGCCAAAAACCAGACTTTAAATCAAATTTGCTGTAAATATTTGCTTTAAAAGTTCATTTTAAAAGATCCCTTTTGTTAGGTATCGGGTAACGAATCCATTTTAAAACTGAGTTTAAAGGTTTATAATTAATAAACAGTCTAGGGGAACCTCGTTCTTGTTCAGCTGCATTGTTAACATAAAACGCTGAACAACTCCAAGGAGATTTAGAGGGACGAATAATTGTATTATTCAAAAGAGTATGAATTTCCTTTTTACAGATTTCAATTAAATTGTGGTTCATCTGAATAGGCCTAGCTTTTGTGGAGATGGTCTTTTCATTAAATCCATCAATGTATGGTAAAGTAATAATATGAGATTTTCTATCCCAAAAAGTGTTAGGAAAGTTTGAGCAAATTTCTCTTTCAAAATCCTATTGAAGATTGGCAATTTTAGCAACCATTCCCGGGGTTTTTAAAATTTGCTCAATATTTTTAATTTTAATATCGTCTTTCAGAAAACAAATCTGGTTGATTTTGAAAGCAGTTTGTTTACGCAAAAAATTACTTTCTTCAAGAGAAAGCGTCTTGATAAAAGGAAAGGAAATTTCTTTTCCATAAATTTTTGTTTTGATTGAATCAAAATCTGAAATATAAGGCTTGATTTGGGTAATAAAAGGTATTCCCAAAATAATTTCCTCATTAATGTTTTTGGTTATGACAAAATCATTAGCAAGGCAGATACCGTCATTGCAGATATGAGCATTTGAAAGTTTGTAATCTATACAGATACGTTCACCAGTCGCACTGTAAAACTTGGTAGTTCCTTTCTGGAGGTACTTGGTTGGAATAAGACCTTCAACAATGCAATTACGATCTACACCACTGTCTAACAAAGCAAACTTGTTAAGAACAAAGTTAGCATTAACTACTAATTTGATCATAATATGAGAACTCTGAGGTCTTACCTTGGTGATCATACTAATACCTGCATCATTAATACCTTTAGGTGAGGAAGGGGCTGATTGATTAGAAGAATCTTCGTCATCAGAAGTAGCAGTCTCATTTCCTTTAAGAGAGACTTCAGCGTCCTTAAGAAATTGTTTTGCTAAAGCATCATTTTCGATTTTGTTAAGTCTTGACTTAACTTCTCGAACTTCTTCTTTGAGAGAGTTTATTTCTGTTCGAAGATCATTAATAGAAGGTTCTTCCTTCTTGTCAGAGATCCTTTGCATAACTTGTTTCATGCTAAAAGGGACTACATTCTTTGTAATCTCTTCGTCCTTTTGTCTAGTGACAAGATTTTGAAGTTCCAAAAGATAGCTTCTCCGAGCATCGTCATCTTTGATGTGCTCAATGGTAGCAAATAGGATTTCTGCAGAGTCTTCAGAGAGAACTCTAATAGATTGATGGTCACAATGGCAAAACGCTCCTTGACAATTGCATTCATGCCCACTGTCTTGAGCATTGTCTTGAGCAACATTGAGGAATTCTTCATCCTCGGTATCTTCTTCTTCCTCTAAAGATGAATCTGTTTCTTCTTCGTTTTATATAGACAGAAACTTTTCTTTAGTTTCTTCGTCTATTTGAAGAAGATTGATCTTCTTTCCCTTTTTCTTATTTCTAGGACACTCAGGAGACTTGTGTCCTGATTTTCCACAAATCCAACACTTGTCTTCGTTTGATGTGTTGTGAGAAGTTTTCTTGCTTCTCTTATCTTTAGAATATCCTTTCTTTCTAGAGGATCTTCTCTTAGGAGCTGATTTTCCAGATCGCCCTTCTTTGGAAACCCTTTTTGCAGAAAGGGGTTTTAAACTAGGGAATCCAAAGTCTTGGCAAAAACTTCCAAGCTCATTAGTCGAAAATTTTTGATCTTTTTTAAGCTCTTCCTTTAGTTTTATATCTGTACATAGCTCCATGGCTACGAAATGAATCAAACTGGTAAGATCTCCATAAGTCATTTCTGAATATGGAATTTTACCATCACATCGATCTCTTATCTTAGATTGGACCTTTTAAGCAAAATGGGGAGGTAATCCACTAAGGAATCTTTCTTTCCAATAGTCATTGTTGCAATCATCTCTAAGCATGACTTTTGTTATAAACATATCTTTGTACCATCTGAAATCTGTCAATTTCTTACAGTAAAGATTGTTTAATATTTCTAAACTCCTGTCTTGAAATAGTCATGGTTCCCCCACGAATTGTTTAGCAATGCTGTAAAGAAGGGTAGCAGTTGTATCTTCTACTACCTCTAAAGAAGTAGTAGTTTGACCTCCTTCAATCTTAACAACATTTTTGCTTGCAACAACATCAAAGATTTCATTCTTATTTTGTTCTGTGAGATAATTGTCCAACCAATTTCTTAGAGTACTAGTAAATCCTGCAACTATCCTGTTAGCTGCTTGCTTATCTGTGACACTCTTCTTTATATAGGCAGTGATATTCATGCCCATCTCTTGGAGCTTATTATAGATTTGGTCATCAGCCATACAATCTATATTCCATTCTTTTATTCCTGTACCATCTACAACACTCTGGGGGTGCATATTGTTTTCTTCAAGCTGGATATCAGGAAAAGAAGGTCTGGGATAAAAGTTTTTGGAGTGAGGAAGTGTATATTTAATAGCTCCAACCTTATCACCCTGAGAAATCTTAATCCTTTTAAGTTGTTCACTAATCCTTTCAAGGATTTCAGGAGAGTTATTGAAGTCACTGGCAGGTTTAAGGAAATCCTCTAGGGAAAACTTATGGACTTTGAAGATATGATTGGTTTCTAAGTTGAAACCAGATTTGGAAGAGCTGGGTTTGTTACCAATCTGGCTGGTACCACTATAATTATACTTTGAGTCATCAATTTGCTTTGAGACAACATGAAGGACCTGGTTAGTATAAATATTCTGTTCGAAGACATTGTTTATTTCTTCGACAGTAACAAAGTCTTTTTCTTTGTGTACTGAAGGTGTTTTGAAGGGTTCTGCTTTCAGGACATCTTTCCTGTAGGGAATGTTTAAGCCTTCAAGAGGTGGAGTAACACTCTCGACAACCTTTTCTTTGGTGTGCCACATGTTAACTAAAACCTGAAGTGATGAATTGCATTCACCGATTTGGCCCGTAGTTTCAAACCATTTGAAGAATTCAATTTCTGTTTTGAATCTCTTCATAAACCATTTGTCTTTGAACAAGACTCGTTGATCTAAAGTGTATGTATCCACATACCAAGCGTTTTCCAAAGCATGCTTAGGGCCTATCCACCACTTATTATCCTTTTTGAGTCAGGAGTAAACTTGTCGACTGACTTAATAGTTCCTATAGTATCCTTTTTCTTATGAGAAGGAGCTTTCAATTCTCTAGGAGTAGGACTTCCTGCGAAAGAAGAGTCATAATAAACCTTGGGTATGGTTTGGGTGAAATCAACCCCACGGAACTTACCTTGTAGTTCGGAAACCTCAGCAGTTTCATATAAATCTTCTTCTCCCTCCTTGGTTTTTGAAGTAGAAGGTCTATCCATAGACATTCTCGTACTGGAAGACTCTCGGCTGAAAGAATTGGATCTAAGAAACTTAAGGTTAACAGATCCATATGTAAATTGAAGAATACTTTCAAGAGAGGACCTAGAGGGTTGAAGAGGAAGAGGTTCGGTGATGGATTAAAATTTCCAGCTTTGGTCGGAAAGGATCTAATTCCACTTTAACATTCTAGGCACAAAAGTAGTGCTTTGCTCTTGGTTTGATTCCATAAGCATAGTAACACCTTTTGGACTAGAGTTAATTGCCTTAGGGGCAATAGTGGTCTTCATTAGCTTATAATATACCCGATATATTACAGCTAAATCTCTGGTTCCAAGCTTGCTGTTCATATTCTTGGTTTTGACATTAAGAGTCAAAGTATCAAGAATATTGGGATCTTCAATTTCCACAGAGAAGTTAGGGTAACAATTGAAGTAAACTGGCCCCTGAGCAAGATTACTCTCTAAGATTCCTAATAAAGAATCATCAACATTGAGAAGTCTAGCATCTCTAAGCATTAAAAAAATAGGAATATTTAAACCTTTACGGAAGAGGGGTTTAACAGCAACCTGTACAAGACCAATATGAAGAAATTTAAATTCCTTTCTATGCCTGTCAATGTCAGCAGCAATTAACAGTTTAATAGTTTCTAGAGAATTATTAATTACAGAAGTAGATTCACAAGTTTTTATATTAAAACTTTTAAATAAACTAAAATTACCTATTTTATAGATCTTATTAATAGGTTCTTTTGGAATAGATCAATTTTGTAAATGCAAATCTGTAGATATAGAACAATTAACTGAGTTAACAATATTGTTGCTATTCATGAGAATAAATAGTTGTCTTTAGGAATGGAAGAACGTCAAGGATAAGACAAGTGTTCAAGAATGATTTTAGCAAAGATTATCAAACAAATGAAAGATTAGGTTTGTTTCTTATAAACCTATGAGATTTAAGACAGTGATTACCTGGATAATACGAAAGTTTAGTATGATTTAACAAGTAAATTGGCCCTGGAAGTTACTCAACTTTTGTAAGCATGTTGGATATTACAAGTCTTTGGAAAGTCTTATTGTAGGACGGATCACCAAAAGACCGGCTGCCTGCCCCCCTGAGTCTTACTGGACTTACAATGATCTAGTTTCAGGCTATCCAAATCCGTAAGCCGGAGATTAATCGGCATATTCAGACTTATGGAGAGACTAAACCTCAACATGATAAAAGGAAACCATGGCCTTTAACTTGCTTTAATCAAAGTTAACTTAATATATTATACAAGATAATAACTAGGATAAACTCATAGAGTTATTATAAGAATCAAATATAATAAATCATAAGCTAGATAATTACTAAGTTAAAATTATTCTATCATCTTACTTATCACAAGATTTCTAAAAGCCAAGACAACAAAAGAGTTTAGCTACTCATGCTAAAAACTGATGCCATTAACATGGCTCTGGTACCAAAAAAAGATCTTAAGTGCGGAAGTAAAAGAAAGACCCCAATTCGCCAGAACAGTTAGTCCGCTATACTTCAATAATCTGCAATTCTGCCCAAAGAAGTTACAGCACGATCAAAAAGGAGATTCTTGCTATTGTTCTTTGTACAACTAAGTTTCAAGATGACTTAGTCAATAAAGAATTATTACTTAGAGTAGATTGTAAATCTGCTAAAGAAATCCTCCAGAAGGATGTAAAAAATATTGTTTCTAAACAATTTTTTGCCGATGGCAAGCAGCTTCGATTTTCAAATCGGGTTTATCAAAGGTGAGAATAATTCTTTACCGGACTTTCTAACCAGAGAATTCTTGTAGGGCAAACATGAGCAGGCCTCAGATCAGGCCCATAGCGGGAAAGCAACCAGCTAAAACCAACTCAAACAACCTAGCAAGATTTCCAGGCCCATTTGCAATAAGGCCTGAATTAAACAGGTATTCAGCTTTGGCGCACATTCCGCCAATTAATCCTCCTGAACATCCCCAGATTTGCTCATTAAAGATGCTGGTCCTAAAGAAACCTTTTTCGAAGGGACTAGAGCCCAGCTCTTCTTCTTCACCAAGCAGAGAACTTAGATTCTCTCAAAAACAAACAAGTGACTTTATACTACGAAACAACTCCAAAGTTTTGCCGAAGCTGTCTCCCCAAACAGTATAATACATCCTCCCAAAGAGAAAGAGAATGAATTTCAGCCCTTCATTTTGATGATATTAACAAAGATTCCATCTCTTTGAGACTCCTTTGCTTCTTTCTTTATAATTCTGATCCTTTGGATCTCTATTAGAAAGAATAATTATTCCGGTTTTAAGACCTCAATTAGAATATTAATCAAATGGGTTTAGGTATGAATTTGCTAAAGCCTTTGGATTTAGCATGTCACCATTATCATCACTTTGCGAGGATGCTTCTTCAAGAAGTTGATTAATAGCAACTTCATCTGTATTGTCATCTAATTCAGATAGAGACTTTTCAAGTCTCTTTTTTATCTCACTCTTTGAGGGTGAGGCCTTTGAAACTGTCTTCTTGTTTGAAGACGTAGGTGTCTCCTTTTTAGCCGGAGACCAACCTTTGACTCGGATTTCTTTAGAAAGAAATTTAATCTTGTCAAAATTTGCAATAACAAACGTCCAACTTATGATGTTAGATAAACGCTTCTTAATGAAAAACATACAGAGCTTTATGTTCTCTGGTAGTGTTGATATGCCTTCGTCAATTTGAAATTGAGGATATTTTTCAGCAAATTGCCGAGGCATGACTTGTTTATTTCCCCCAAAGCAGCTCCACCATTTGTAGAACCACCTTGGGATAGTAGAAGCTGCAACTTCTGGACAATATTTTAAAAACCAAGTGTGGGTTGTTGGTCTAACGTACAAGAAGTTTACGCAAAAATTTACATTCTTCAAGAGAAAACGTCTTGATAAAAGGAAAGGAAATTTCTTTTCCTAAAATTTTTGTTTTGATTGAATCAAAATCTGAAATATAAGGTTTGATATGGGTAATAAAAGGTATTCCCAAAATAATTTCCTCATTAATGTTTTTGGTTATGACAAAATCATTAGCAAGGTAGATACCGTCATTGCAGATATGAGCATTTGAAAGTTTTTAATCTATACAGATACGTTCACCAGTCGCACTGTACAACTTGGTAGTTCCTTTATGGAGGTACTTCTTTAGAATAAGACCTTCAACAATGCAATTACGATCTGCACCACTGTCTAACAAAGCAATCTTGTTAAGAACAAAGTTAGCATTAACTACTAATTTGATCATAATATGAGAACTCTGAGGTCTTACCTTGGTGATCATACTAATTCCTGCATCATTAATACCTTTAGGCGAGGAAGGGGCTGATTGATTAGAAGAATCTTCGTCATCATATGTAGCAGTCTCTTTTCCTTTAAGAGATACTTCAGCGTCCTTAAGAAATTGTTTGGCTAAAGCATCAATTTCGGTTTTGTTAAGTCTTGACTTAACTACTCGAACTTCTTCTTTGAGAGAATTTATTTCTGTTCGAAGATCATTAATAGAAGGTTCTTCCTTCTTGTCAGAGATCCTTTGCATGACTTGTTTCATGCTAAAAGGGACTACATTCTTTGTAATCTCTTTCTCCTTTTGTCTGGTGACAAGCTTTTGAAGTTCCAAAAGATAGCTTCTCCGAGCATCGTCATCTTTGATGTGCTCAATGGTATCAAATAGGATTTTGGCAGAGTCTTCAGAGAGAACTCTAATAGATTGATGGTCACAATGGCAAAACGCTCCTTGACAATTGCATTCATGCCCATTGTCTTGAGCATTGTCTTGAGCAACATTGAGGAATTCTTCGTCCTCGGTATCTTCTTCTTCCTCTGAAGATGAATATGTTTCTTCTTCGTTTAATATAGACAGAAACTTTTCTTTAGTTTCTTCGTCTATTTGAAGAAGATTGATCTTCTTTCCCTTTTTCTTATTTCTAGGACACTCAGGAGACTTGTGTCCTGATTTTCCGCAAGTCCAACACTTGTCTTCGTTGGAAGTGTTGTGAGAAGTTTTCTTGCTTCTCTTATCTTTAGAATATCCTTTCTTTCTAGAGGATCTTCTCTTAGGAGCTGATTTTCCAGATCGCTCTTCTTTGGAAAACCTTTGGGTTTTAAACTAGGGAATCCAAAGTCTTGGCAAAAACTTCCAAGCTCATTACTCGAAAATTTTGATCTTTTTTAAGCTGTTCCTTTAGCTTTATATATGTACATAGCTCCATGGCTACGAAATGAATCAAACTGGTAAGATCTCCATAAGTCATTTCTGAATATGGAATTTTATTGTCACATCGATCTCTTATCTTAGATCGGACCTTTTCAGCAAAATGGGGAGGTAATCCACTAAGGAATCTTTCTTTCCAATAGTCATTGTTGCAATCATCTCTAAGCATGACTTTTGTTATAAACATATCTTTGTACCATCTGAAATCTGTCAATTTCTTACAATAAAGATTGTTTAATATTTCTAAACTCCTGTCTTGAAATAGTCGTGGTTCCCCCACGAAATGTTTAGCAATGTTGTAAAGAAGGGTAGCAGTTGCATCTTCTACTACCTCTAAAGAAGTAGTAGTTTGACCTCCTTCAATATAAACAACATTTTTTCTTGCAACATCATCAAAGATTTCATTCTTATTTTGTTCTGTGAGATAATTGTCCCACCAATTTCGTAGAGTACCAGTAAATCCTTCAACTATCCTATTAGCTGCTTGCTTATCTGTGGCACTCTTCCATTTATAGGCAGTGATATTCATGCCCATCTCTTGGAGTTTATTATAGATTTGGCCATCAGCCATACCATCTATATTCCATTCTGTTATTCCTGTACCATCTGCAACACTCTGGTGGTGCATATTGTTTTCTTCAAATTGGATATCAGGAAAAGAAGGTCTGGGATAATAGATTTGGGAGTGAGGAAGTCTATCTTTAATAGCTCCAACCTTATCTCCCTAAGAAATCATAATCCTTTTAAGTTGTTCACTAATCCTTTCAAGGATTTCAGGAGAGTTATTGAAGTCACTGGCAGGTTTGGGGAAATTCTCTGGGGAAAACTTGTGGATTTTGACGATAGGATTGGTTTCTAAGTTGAAACCAGATTTGGAAGAGCTGGGTTTGTTACCAATCTGGCTGGTACCACTATAATTATACTTTGGGTCCTCAATTTGCTTTGAGACAACATGAAGGACCTGGTTAGTATAATTATTCTGTTCGAAGACTTTGTTTATTTCTTCGACAGTAACAAAGTCTTTTTCTTTGTGTACTGAAGGTTTTTTGAAGGGTGCTGCTTTCAGGACATCCTTCCTGTAGGGAATGTTTAAGCCTTCAAGAGGTGGAGTAACACTCTCGACAACCTTGTCTTTGGTGTGCCACTTGTTAACTAAAACCTTAAGCGATGAATTGCATTCACCGATTTGGCCCGTAGCTTCAAACCATTTGAAGAATTCAATTTCCGTTTTGAATCTCTTCATATCTTTAATCCATTTGTCTTTGAACAAGACACTTTGATCTAAAGTGTATGTATCCACATACCAAGCCTTTTTCAAAGCATGCTTAGGGCTTATCCACCACTTATTAATCCTTTTTGAGTCAGGAGTAAACTTGTCGACTGACTTAATAGTTCCTATAGAATCCTTTTTCTTATGAGAAGGAGCTTTCATTTCACTAGGAGTAGGACTTCCTGCGAAAAAAGATTTGTATGTCGGTTACGCATATTTGTAAACCTCTCTTTGACAGGTTAAAGAAGAATCCTTCACCTTGGAGGGATGAACAAACCAATGTTGTTATTCTTCTTTAAAATATGGTTAAAAACCTTCCTTGCCTTGGTATTCCTAACACTGATTTTTTTATAATAGTTGAGACTAACGCATCTGATATCGGATATGGTGGTATTCTTATGCAAAAGAAAGACCCCAATTCGCCAGAACAGTTAGTCCGCTATACTTCACGAATCTGGAATTCTGGCCAAAGAAATTACAGCACGATAAAAAAAGAGGTTCTTGCTATTGTTCTTTGTACAACTAAGTTTCAAGATGACTTAGTCAATAAAGAATTCTATCTTAGAGTAGATTTTAAATCTGCTAAAGAAATCCTCTAGAAGGATGTATAAAATATTGTTTCTAAACAAATTTTTGCCAGATGGCAAGCCTTGTTATCCAGCTTCGATTTTCAAATCGAGTTTATCAAAGGTGAGAATAATTCTTTACCGGACTTTCTAACTAGAGAATTATTGCAGGGCAAACATGAGGAGGCATCAGATCAGGCCCATAGCGGGAAAGCAACCAGCTAAAACCAACTCAAACAACCTAGCAAGAACTGCAGGCCCATTTGCAATAAGGCCTGAATGAAACAGGTATTCATCTTTGGCGCACCTTCCGCCAATTAATCCTCCTGAACATCCCCAGATTTGCTCATCAAATATGTTGGTCCTAAAGAAACCTTTTTCGAAGGAACTAGAGCCCAGCTCTTCTTCTTCACCAAGCAGAGAACTTAGATTCTCTCAAAAACAAACAAGTGACTGTTATACTATGAAACAACCCCAATGTTTTGCCGAAGCTGTCTCACCAAACAGTATAAAACATTCTCCCAAAGAGAAAGAGAAATTTGAGATGATTTCTCTACAAGTTTCCCCATCCTTGCGTTGGACAAGGAGTATGAAGGTTATGAGATAAAGCATCTTTTGAAACCTGTTTATACAAATAGGAATATGTGGAAACAAACAATTCCTTGAAAACCAGAAGATATTTCGAGTTCATCCTTGTAGATAAAGAATCAGTCAAAATCGAACATGAGTTAGCAGACAAATCTGACCCAGATAGTATTGCTTACTCCAAGTTCACTATCAAAAAGATATTATCTCCTTACAACTGGCCAGTAGACCATTTTCAGACTCCCATCAATCTCTCTAAGCGATTCAATCCACAAACCTACAATTGGTATGACTACAAGAATGCCTGGGTAAACTTCTTGTACGTTAGACCAACCACCCACACTTGGTTTGTAAAATATTGTCCATAAGTTGCAGCTTCTACTATCCCAAGGTGGTTCTACGAATGGTGGAGCTGCTTTGGGGGAATTAAACAAGTCATGTCTCGATAATTTGATGAAAAATATCCTCAATTTCAAATTGACGAAGGCATATCAACACTACCGAGAACATAAAGCTCTGTAAGTTTTTAATTAAGAAGCGTTTATCTTACATCATAAGTTGGACGTTTGTTATTGCAGATTTTTCATTAAGAGTCTGTATTTCATAATGTATAGCATAATGTTTACAGAGAGAAAGAGCATTCAAGAAAAATGATGTAATTTTTTCTGATGCTCTGAATGATTTATTACACTGCCTTATATAGGCAAAATAAGATAAAAAAAAAAAAGGAAAATCGCAGAGCTTGATTTTTATTGGCTCTCCCTTCTCCTCCACTGCCTTTTCTTTTGAAAAGAAAGATAACTCTTTTATTTTGCTCCACTCCTTTTGCTTTTGAAAAGTATGGTGGCAGTCTATGTTGGAAAGGAATCTTTTCCTTTTATCTTTAATCTTTAATAAAGTCTTTGTCGCCGTTGGCTATTGTTAGAGATAAGATCCTAGTAAGATGTTGATTGGATCTTTTGGATTTTAGTGATGAATTTCATCCTTTCATTTTGATCAAATATACAAAGATTCCATCTCTTTGAGACTCCTTTGCTTCTTTCTTAAAAATTCTGATCCTTTGGATATCTATTAGAAAGACTAATTATTCCGGTTTTAAGACCTCAATTAGAATATTAATCAAATGGGTTTAGGTATGAATTTGCTAAAGCCTTTGGATTTAGCATGTCACCATTATCATCACTTTGCGAGGATGCTTCTTCAAGAAGTTGATTAATTGCAACTTCATCTGTATTGTCATCTAAGTCAGATAGAGCCTTTTCAAGTCTCTTTTTTAACTCACTCTTTGAGGGTGAGGCCTTTGAAAATGTCTTCTTGTTTGAAGACGTAGGTGTTATTTCTCCATTGGGTGCTCTGGTCTTGTTTGTTAAGAAGAAGGATGGGTCTCTTAGAATATGCATTGATTATCGCCAACTTAATAAGGTCATCATAAAGAACAAATATCCTCTCTCTCGAATTGATGATCTATTTGATCAACTCCAAGGTGCTAGCTGCTTTTCCTAGATTGACTTAAGGTCGGGATATCACCAGCTTAGGATGAGAGGTTAATATGTTCCCAAATCAACTTTCCGAACTAGATATGGTCACTATGAATTTCTAGTAATGTCTTTAGGGTTAGCAAATGCCCCGATGATTACCTCAACTCTTTGTGATTGTATTCGTTGATGATATTTTGAAATACTCAAAGAATGAAGATGAGAATGAGAGTCACTTGAGGTTTTCCTTGCAAGTCCTCAAAGAACACCAACTTTACACAAAATATAGCAAGTGTGAGTTTTGGTTTAGCTTGTTTGCTTTTCTAGGACAATTATCTCTCGTTATAGCATATTGGTTGATCCGAAGATGAAAGATGCGGTCAAAAATTGTCCTAGACCTTTGACTCCCACAAACATCAAAAGTTTCTTGGGTCTAGCCGGGTGAAATAGAAGATTTGTGGATGAATTTTTGTCCATTGAATCTCCTTCAACATTTTTGACCCCGAAGAAGGTGAAGTTTTAGTGGTCGAAATCTTGTGAAAAAGGTTTTAAAGAATTGAAAGATAAGCTTACCTCCTCTCCGGTGTTGACCTTACCGGAGGGCAACGAAGGATTTGTGATGTATTATGATGTTTCCTGAGTGGACATGGGATGTGTCCTCATGCAGCATGGTAAGGTGATATCTTTTGCTTCTAGGCAACTCAAAGTTCATGAGAAGAATTATCAAACTCATGATCTTGAGTTAGCCGATGTAGTTCTTTGCCTTGAAAATATGGATACATTATCTGTATGGTGTGCATGTTTATGTTTATTGACCGTAAACGTCTTCAATATGTGTTTGCACAAAAGGAGTTGAATCTGCGACAGACAAGATGGTTAGAACTTTTGAAGGATTATGACATGAGTTTCCTTTACCACCCTGGCACGGACAATGAGGTTGCAGATGTTTTGAGTCGTATGACTATGGGTAGTGTGTCTCATGTGGAAGAAAAGAATAAAGAACTTGTGAAAGATGTTCATATGTTTTGTTGATTAGGTGTGTTGTTAGAAAATTCTCAAAATTGTAGTTTATGGTCCATCTTAGTTCTGACTCATCGTTAGTGGTGTTGTGAAATCTAGCATCTTGATTCTCTATTAATGGAGTTGAAGGAATCGGTACTTGGAAATCTCGATGCGTCATTCTCCCAGGGGGGATGGTCTTCTTAGGTACCAACGTAGATTATGTGTACTAGATGTTGAGGATTTGAGAAATCGAATTCTAGAATAAGCTTGTGGTTCTCACTATCATATCGATCCGGGTGCCACCAAGATGTACAATGACCTTAAAGAAATCTATTGGTTGGATGGTTTAAAGAAGGACATAGCAGATTTTGTTGCAAAGTGTCCAAATTGCCAACAAGTAAAATCGGAGCATCTTAAAGTGGGTGGTTTAATGCAAATCATGGATGTTCCTACTTGGAAGTGGAAGGCTATCAATATGGACTTTTTTGTTTTGTTTCCTCCAACTTGGAGGCAAAATGATTCTTTATAGTTTATTGTGGATAGGTTGACCGAATCTGCCCATTTTATTCCTGTAAAGTCTACTTATATTGCTGAAGAATATGCAAGGATCTAAATTAATGAGATTGTGAGTGTTCATGGGATTCCTTTGTCCATCATTTCAGATAGAGGTGGCCAATTCACTTCTTATTTTTAAAGGCTTTTAAAAAGGGTTAAGGTACTTAAGTTAAACTTATTACCGCTTTTCATCATCAGACGAATGGCCAAGATGAACGTACAATTGAGACCCTTGAAGACATGTTATGAGCATTGTTATTGATTTCATAGGAAAATTGGATGGTCATTTACCTTTGATTAACTCTTACAACAATAGCTATCATTCGAGCATTTGCATGACACCTTTTGAAGCTCTTTATGGTAGAAGGTGTAGATCTCTAGTTGTCTGGTTTGAGGTATGTGAGTCCTCTCTCCTTGCAGAGATTATCTATGAGGCTATAGAGAAGGTTCGAATCATAAGATATAGATTGAAGACAACCTATAGTCAGCTAAAGTCTTATACCAACAATAGAAGAAGAGACCTTGAGTTTGAAATAGTTGATGATGTCTACTTGAAGATTTCACCTATGAAAGGGGTGATGAGATTTGGTAGAAAGGGAAAGTTAAGTCCATGTTATGTTGGTCTTTATGAGGTTTTACAACGGGTTGGAAAGGTTGCCTATGAACTGAAACTGGCTAGCGAACTAGCTTCGTTCATCCGGTGTTTCATGTTTCTATGCTCAAGAAATGCATAAGCAACCCCGTGTCTGTTCTACCTATAGAAGGTTTAGGTGTTGATGAGAACCTCTCCTTTAAGGAGGTTCCGATTGATATCCTAGATATCCAAGTCAAGAAGTTAAGAAACAAGGAGGTTGCTATGTAAAATTTCTATAGAGGAACCATCTTGTTTAGGGTGCAAAATGGGAGGCTAAAGCCGACATTACTCCTTGAGGTTATACATTCCTCTTAGTAAAGAAATTAAAGAATAATAATGAAATTGACTTGTTTTCTGAATAGGTCCATGTTATGGTAAAAGTCATACAAATTTGAGTTAAGAGAAAGCTTTCATACTCTATTCTTGCACTTATATGAAATATGTATGCATGGTGTCTTCTTGTGATTTTGTTGTTTTTTTGTTGTATTGAGAATAATGATAGCATGGTAACTCCTTGATTTAATTTGAAGTCATGATAATGTTTAGAAAGAAGTTCCTCACCGTATGTTATGAATATGAAGCTCTTATATGTTTGTGCATCATAAATTGAGTGCTATGTGTAATGTTATGATATGTGTTGAAAGGAGTTGTGAAGTAATCCTATGAGCTGTGACTCATTATGATTTTATGTTGTTGAAATGTTGGGCTGCTAGTATTGACAGTATTCCTACCCTCCAAAAGATTTTAGTGTCTTTAGGGACGAATGTTCCTAAGGGGGGGGGGGATAATGTAATACTCCGGAAATGGCATGACTTAGACTAGAGCTGAATATATTCAATAATGTTTAAAATGATGTTTTGGATATTTTATATTAAAACTATATATGGAAACTAGGTCAGTTTTAGACAAGTTTTTACACGACCCAATCAGGTTCAAACGTAATTACCCATCTCTCTCAAGAAATGCTCTCTTTTCCAAACTCCATTGAACAACAAGAAGAGCTTTAGGAAGAAGACGATGGCTTCGAGGTTTCCAATCGAATTTCATGGATTATTCGTCCATAAGGTATGTTTTTTCACTATTGGTATTCCTTTCCCGAAGAGATCTTTTCAAAGATGGTTTTCAAGAATTCAAACTTCTAAGGTTTGTACTCTACAAAACCGATTTTCTTCCTAATTCTATATTTATGACTATCGATAAAAAATAATGGTTTTCTATTGTTGATTTTACACGAATTGTTGAATACTTGATTAATAATGTTTGAATCTCGTGTGATGCATGATCTCTCTCTAAATAATGGTCTTAATTGGGTTGTACTTACTACTTGATAACATGTAAATGTTGGGATTGGAACTAAGACTTGAATGAACTCTTTAATGACCCTTTCCCTCATCTTACATTATGAATTGATCTTGTATATGACTTGAAGAGTTGGTATTGATTATGCTATTGAGTATTTCACTATGTTGTTGTTATGACTATTGTAAATTGAACGTATGTTCTTCAAAAAGTTACTTGGAAGCAAGAGGTAAATCGTCTAAAGTCATGATTACTCTATGGTGTTTATGTTATCCTATGAATGATGTTACAATGCTAATGAAGTATGTATGATAATGATATGCATATATGTTGGGCTATGAATATGTTAATTTATGATATCATGATACGAATACGATTATTCAAGCTTATGATATTCTCTTGTATGCTTTACACAAGATGATTTATGATATGTTAACCCACAAACAAAGGGTTACGATGAAATGAAATTCTGATGTAATCCTAAAGAGCTCATGATCATGCCTATAGAAGGAGTTAATCTCCTATGACTTATGATAATATTTATGAATAAATGATGACTTTAAGGTTAATAAAAAATGGACTTAAGGTTAGCACCGATGGACTAGATATGAGAGGTATCCCTTCCCTTGTTTGAAGGTAGGTTAACAATGACTTTCATGAGATAGAGGTTGTCACATCCCGAAACCACACCCTAGAAGATATGGCTTTCTCGGAATGCAACTGGCATACTTGACCTCTTAGAGGTCTTGTACAAACCCTTTCGTACCGTTCATCACACATAAGAGAACATTTAAGCCATTTAGTACATTTTTAAGTCACTTTACAGTGAACTACTTCACTGTTACAGTGAAGTTCTTCACTGTTACAGTGAAGTTTCTTAACTTCATTTTAGACATTCTCAAACATGTAATCCCCTCACTAAAAGCTATCCTAAGACTTACTTAAGTAAGCAAAAGAGAAATCGCCCATACAACCTCTCTAGGAACACCTAAATGATCCTTAAGATCACCTATAATGCGATACACATACTTACAAATACATCAATCACATGAACATGCTATTCTTCTACCAAAGGTGATTCTAAGTCTCACTTCAGTGAGTTGTGAAGCGACCTCCCATACAGTCCCTTAGACACACACACTAAAGAGATCTTATAGATTACCTAAGATAGAATCATTCTAACTTAATACAACAACCTGTAGATAATGTGACATTCTCCTTCCAAGGCTATCAAAAGACTTACTTAAGTAAATCAAGAAGATAACGTCGATGGTTGACCTCTTAAGATTACCTGACTAATCCTTAAGTCTACCTAAGGCTTAGATCATGTCCACATAATCAACCATCTTCCTTAACTAAAGTCATTCTTATGACTTATCTAGGTAAGATACAAAGTGACCTTACCATGCCCCCTTCACACATTAACTAGACAACCCTTAACAACTCTAGATAAGTACTTATTCATTAAACATGCCTTCTTAAATTAGGCCATTACATTCCATATTTCATTTAAGACCATTAATCACCTAAGGACATTCAAGTAATGTCCTACGACAAGACCTAGGGACTCTAACTAAGACCTTCAAAGCCTATTGTGCAATGTATAGATAGTGTCCCATACCACTACCTAAACTTCATAGAACTTCTCTAATGCTACTATGTATCCCATATGATAAAAATAGGTAGTAACCGACATATACCATGATAGCTAGACATGGAATCCAATGCTCATTCTCAAGTAGAGCTACATTGTACTCTAGTCTCCTTCTCAAGTAGAGCTACTTCCCATGACATAATCGCTTCGTTCTAGCCTTTTTTCTCATAGAGTAATTGACATTAAAGTTTCATAGAAAGGGGTTCCATATCTAGTTCATAACCTAATCACATTCATTCTACCAAAGAGGTCCACTAGGGCTACCTTACAATGGCGACATAGATGGCTCATTATGACTATCCTAAGGATAATATGATGCTGTTCCAGCCAATCAACCTTAAGTCCACCTTTCCTTTGCATGAAGGACTGTTAGGACTCTCGACTTGAACATTTTTAACCTTACCACTAGGTTTAAGGTTCCACGTATATGACCTTCTTAACATCATTTTAGGTCTAACTTATCATTCATTCATACATGAAAAGGTTTCACTAAGCCTACCTAGTCAATACATCTCATGTGTACCTATAATTCATAAATGTATCAAGTAAGGGACACAAGTCTACCAAAACAAGACATAACATTCTTTACTTTATCACATAACATATCATTCTTTGAAGCACTTAGAGGTGAACCTTATAGTATTTATGTCATCCTATACATTACTATTACCATCAACCTAACCATCACAACTCATATAGTCAAGTATGAACAATCATGCATCAACATCTAAGACTACATATATAAGCACATAGTAATAGTCTAAGATGATCTTCTAATATACATAGAGGGAACACATATTTTAACATTACTTCACATTTAGATAGATATGCTCATAATTCACATAACTCAACTACAAATATCATCATAATACTTCAAGTAGTTGTGCCAATTCCATGATCATCATAACACATAAAGTAACGCCGACAAGGTCACATCAATTGCAGGTAAAGCACATAGCACCGCCACCATAAGTGGACCATACCAATCACAACATAATTGAAGTCTAATTAACATTAAATAAAGAGAATTAGTACAGAGTACCACCAATGCATTCTTTCCACTTCTATCCAAAGCTAAATAAAATAATTTAATACCATAAGGCCCTTACCCATGGCCATAATCAATAATTCAATACATAAAATATGATATTCAATGAAATTTGGTCAATTCAATATAGATTCATCAATTTAAATCAACCTAGATATAAATTCAATATAATCTTTACATTAATCAATAGTCCATCGAAAACTACACTAGAATTCTTACGCATTAAGTCGAAATTATTTAACCCATAAAGTCTGCAAAAGCTAGGGTTCATCACTTACATGGGTTCACATTTTAACTGAATTAATATCATCTAATTAACAAAATGTAATCAATATACAATTCTTAAAACCTTAATGCAAGAACCCATGGCTAGATAATGAAATTGGACAATTCATCTTTGGAAACTTTAGAAATTTTTTTGAAAGTTCGGCTCCTTGATGAATATAGTTTCAAGGACCAAAAACCATACCTCAAGAAATATAATACTCCAATTTATGAGGTATCTCCACTCAATTCTCCAATCCAACCCCTTCATTGAGTTTTGACTCCAATGGAGTTCTGGAGAATTTCTAAAGAAATTTGGGTTTTCATTTTGAAGAATGAAATCTTCTTAGTATTAAAGGCTTTTAAACATTTTTTAAATACCCAAAAGACCGCTATGTAAATTCCCTTTATCTTATTTGGATGTGGGACGAACACCAAATTCACCCCTAACTTAACAGTGGACTGCACGCAGGAATGCAAAGCCAATCGACGAATAGCAACAACTAGGCGTCGTCCAATCGACGGTCCGTGCTGGTCATCGTTGTTTGGGACTAATGGTTGAAAATTGGAGCTTAATCTCCCTAATCTAGATACCTATCGACTCCACCACCTACGGGGCTTCGACCAGGCCACTGGCCCTTGTTTTCCATCCGTAGGTGGGACTGCCTTGGGCAATTTTTGCCACCAACTTGGGTCCTTCCTTAAGGACCCTTGGATGGTCCTTGGGGATGTATGCCCGTAACTTTCAAACCCAAATATATTTGTCTAAATTGGACCTACCACATCAATTTCATCCAAAACAAACATGTAAAACTCGATGAAACATTCCATGACACACAAGGTCGTTTCAAGGCAAACATTTCGAACGTCATCGACGTTCTTAGACATTTGACATCCAAAATTCATGATACTTTATACACTACCTATAAACACTATAATAACACGTATAATGAAATCATTAATTCATGAAACACACTATTAGGTAAGTAACCACATATCAGGCACATAGGTGACTTAGCCGTCGAACGTGTTAGTCGTTCATTTGACGTTTCACTTCCAAAACACCTAAAACTCTAATACTTCCTCTATACCATATTTCAGGCCATTTTAGTACCTTATACCATCATTAAAACTATGTTAGGCTTTATCTTCACCTAAGACATTTGAGGGGTGTTATAGAGGCTACCATGTAATGTGGAACTATGGGTCTCTAATCCATCTCTCCTAGTTGTTGAACTATGTTGCACCATAGGATACTAGCTAGTTGATCCACCTAGAAAGCTATGTAATGCTTGGTTCTACTTTGGACGGTATGCCACCTTCTTTCGTTGTGGGGTTTTATGACACCAGATTCCATGTTTAGTTAACATGGTCTATGTCGGTTAAGGCGTATCTTCCTCGTGTAAAATGAAAGATAGGTAAATGGATGTTGACTAGTTTAACTTGAATAGTCTTCTTTAGTATAGGTAGGGGTGTGGGGCTCTACCTAGACATTGCACAAGTTGACTCTAACGGAAGTCTTAGGAGATTGTTCTTATGTAATATGATAACATGAAAAAGATGATGATTATGATACATGTCTTACTCTTATATGAAGTTGGTTACATTAATGAACATGTTATTGGTGCATATTGCTTTATGAGGGGATGACTATGCTACAAGTTACATTAATCAAAGCCTTACTTATGGTCTCCTCTCTTATCTACTGGTTTTTCATGACCATTGCACTTGTAGGTTGGGGATGGGATCATTGGTGAGTGTTTTATATGTTATGTGTATATGATATTTTGAATATGAACTGTTAACATGACTCTATGATAATATGTCTTTGATTATGATCATGTTTTATGTTGTTGGAATCCTTAACTTGTACGTGTTCTATGGTTTGTGCATTGAAGACTTTCATATAACATAGAATGTTTTCTAATGAAATGACAAATGATCCTTTTTCATATATGTCCTCAATTTTTATGTGCATATACCCATATTTAGTATATGTGGAATACTAACCTCATTACTTTATATTACTACAAATATAGTATCCGGCCATTAAAGATTAAGAAGGTCGATTAAAGAAGCTTGGAACTCTTTCTCCATGTGTTGGTAGGTCCTCATGTTCGGGGATGATATCTTTTCATTATTCTATCTTACGAAAACTGTAGTAGATTTTGGAATACTAGTATTTCTATTTATGTTCTTTGGATTCTTTTGTATTAAAGCCTATATGGTGTATTGACTATTTATTGGGTAACTCCTGATTCGTACTCTTTAGATGGTTTTTATATGAGACAACTTTTAGAATATCATTACGTATGTTTTCATGATTGGTATGTATGAAGTCTAAGTATACTTCACATAGAAGTAAAGATTTTTGTCTTCCGTAATTTACTTGATGAAATGTTATAACGAATGCTAAGGGCTTGTCTGAGTACTATGAGAGGAGGACGACGATGGTCGCATCTGGGGTTTACTCTCTGGATGTGACATTCCATGTCTATATAGTGTCCCATTCCACTACTTAAATGTAAATGTATCCCACATGCTGAGAATAGGCATTAACCGACATAGACCATACTAGATAGGCTCGGAATCCGGAGTCTACCCTACTTTGATGGAGGGTGTTCTACTTTCCAAGGGTACAACTACGACACATCCCATGTTATAACATGGTTAAGGGATATCAAGGGTTTCTTTGTACTCTAGTCTAAAGTTAAGTAGAGTCACTCTCCAAGCATACTCACTCGGTGCTAGCCTTAGTTTTCATAGACTTGTTCAATCACAAAAGGCATATAAAAGGTAATAATTCTAGTCTTACCAAAACGTGATACCTCTACTAAAGATAGGTCCTCTAGGTCTGCCACTTAATGGTTAATAGGATAGCTCAATTACTCTCTTACAAATGGTTTCATGCCGTTCCAGCCAACCTATCCCTAAGTCTATTATTCACACAAGCAAGATACCATTATGACTTTAAACTTCAAGGATATCATAACATTCATTCAATATATTGATGTTTCCAAGTTATATGACCCTCTTCACATGTTCAAGTTCATTTACTAGTCATACTCAGAAGGTTACTATATTAAGTCTACCAATCGTAGACTCTCATTAAACATTTATTCATACACATACAAGACAAAGGTGCTAAAGCCTACTAAGTAAATATGTTCATATTCACATACTTAACTTGTATCAAGTAGAGGAACATAGTCTACCAATCAAGACACACACATGATCATCATAACACATATTAAACATATCCATGTATCATGTTGGAACAACCAAGGAAACCTAGCAAGATACACTAGCAACTCAATTAGAGACGTCATCCTAGCCTATCATGATCATATATAACCAATTCGAATAAATCATGCTATCACTTCCCACACATACATATACATAATAATACTTCACATTGATCAACTATATAATATATAACATGATAACATCACAATACTCATAATGCCGACAAGGCCATGTTCATCACAATTATAACACATAGGCACCGCCACAAGTGGACCATACCAATAAAAACAATTCAATAAATGTACTACACAAAATAAGAACATTAGGTCATCTTACCACCAGTCCATCATCAATACCTCCAATCCTTAGTCATTTCAACCAATTAAATTCACAAAGGCTCTTCTTACCAATAGCCATAGAAACCAATCCAATCCAATAATCAAACCATAAAATGATCCTTCAAGAGACAATATGAAAATCATCAAATTAAGGCAGCCTATATACAATTCTAACATAATCTTTACATAATTCAATAGACCAAAATAATCTACACAATAATCCAATACAGTTAAACCATAATCAAATCACCCATATAAGAGCAAAAATTAGGATTTCATGAATTTAATGGGTTCATAGGAATTTTGATATAAAATTATTCAATTAACATCAATTTTAACACAAATTATTGATTCAAATCATTTTATGCAAAACCCATGGCTAGAAGTAAAAATAAAAGTTCGCGCTTTGAGAAAGTCTTTGAAAAACCTTTGAAGTTTGGATTCTTGAAGAAATAGAGTTCAAAGATAAAACACCATACCTTTACTGATGATTATCCACGAAATTTATGAAGATTTGATGGATAAATCAAGCTCCTAGCTTCGACCTTGCTCCAAGCATCAATGGAGTTCTAGAGGATTCTATTTGGGGTGTTGGCTTGTAATTTTTAATAATAAACTCAACTTTAGGTTCTAGACTTATAAAGTCACTTAAAACACCCTAAGTAGACGCCCAATATTTTTAGAATGCTAGATGAATTTCCCATATTTCCCGTCACGAGGCTAAGACACGTGCAGAAATTTGTAGGTGTCAAACGTCGGAGGCATCAATGGTCTGTAAACCATACGATGGGCCTTACTGACAACCGTCGTTTGTTTTAGACACTCCTCAAATGTGGACTTAATCTCCCACATCTATGTTTGGAGCGACACCCCCCATTGACGGACCGTTCCCATGACGACGGGGCGTTGTTTGAGCAGTCGTAGATGGAGATTGGCTTGGGAAGTTTCAAGGTCTAGTTGGGGTACTCCTCAAGGAACCTAAGGGTCGTCCTTAGGTAGTCATGCCCAGACATTTGAAACCTCAATACACTCATACAGATGTTAGGAACCTCACACGTCAATTTGAACTCAAATGAACACGTAAAATATGCCAAGGCGCACTAGAACACATAAGCACATCTCAATGATATTGTTTGAACGTCTTGGATGTTTCACTTTCAAACTCTTATAAACTCAATACACTTCCTCCTAACACTATAATTAACCATTTAAATACTATATAACCTTATGAAACACATGTTAAGCTCTAGTTTCACTTAGTTTGATTTAGAGATGTTACAAAAGAGCCATTGGTTGACCTAAATTCACAATTTAAACTTTTTCCAAAGCAAAATCAATGGTTGTACTCTCTCTTTTAAGAATTCATCATCTTATCAAAGTGCATAAGGTAGGAATTCATTTCTTTTAAAATTTCTGCCAATTCCAACAATCTTCACACTATGATACTCCCTAAAATCATAATAATCGAAAAAAGAAGATCTTTATCAATAATGTAGAGCCCTAACATGTTAAAACTTCAATTCTTTGTCCCTCTGAGAGTCTTCACCAAGAAACATCAACAACGAGATTATTAAAACCATGAAAAAACAAGAAGACTTTTCTACATTTTGTAATATTAGGGAAAGTTGAGTAATAACAAAAGAAGAGAGAAGACTTCTTTTTCTAAAAAAATATGGTCGGGTTGGTTCGGGTTGAATGAATATTACATGAGAGAGCATAACCTGTGACAACACAGACGAGGGAATAGGTCAAAATGGCCCATTAAAAAAGATATCAAAAAGTTTTGTAGGGGTGATAGGACACTTCCAATGTTAAGGTGTCTCTATACAAATACGAGACAACTTTAGTGGTGACTTTATGTCTTTTCTCTTTACAAAACTGATGACGAACAAAAAAGGGAACAACAAATATAAATAGCATCGAATAAAAACTAAACTGACTTATTAATATGATAACATGCCTTTGTGTAATAGAATAGCTCAGCCTTTGGAGATGCTTTTTGGTGATATGTTTCTCTTCCCTTCGTCCTTTTACTCAGTTTAATGTTCATCCTAACTACATATGGATCCCGATCAAACAATAGGTTTATGAAGATCAACTCTTATTTTGAACCCTTAAAAGAATGCATAACAACATCATCATGTTTTTCGAGTGATCGGTCCAAGCAGGCTGGTTTGTCCAGAAATCTTTCCATGCTTATCAGAAGTAACATAGACCTAATTAAAGGAATAAGGTAAATAACATGTTTTACTTTCTCATGTTTAAACATATAAAGTAAACATAGAGCGTACCACTTATTATTACATGAATCTCAAGTTTACTCAAGTTGAGGAAACTCTAAATAAACTTGACAGCGTAAGAAGTGTGACCCATTTCGTCCAAGTTTATCCCCAATAATAGATGCTTCAAGAAGTTGTGTGGTGTAAATGGAATCCCCCTTGTAACTTTACCTATACTCAAACACTTTTGATCAAAAACAATAAAAATAATATGGACAAGAATCTAACCCCAAACATATCAAAGTAAAACATGTCGTATTCTTACCTCGAGAAAGAATAAACTTAAAATATGTTTCTCAATTTTAGACAAGCTAAAAATAAATTCTTCATAAATTGATTTTTCATCAGCAGGTATTGGACTATCTATCCAAAGGTAACTTTTGCAATTCATAAAGTAATTTAGGCTGAGATTATCGTGACACTCACGAAGAGATATATATACTCCAACCGAGCTAGTTGAGACAGCAATATCAAGGTATTGAGTACCCTTAAAGTATAACAAGATCAATTCGGAAACAAGGGGTGTATTGATAACACAAAACCATGTAGCTTGTTCAAAGGTTATTCTTTCAAGATGAAGAATTGTAAGACTCTGAAAACCAATAAAAGCATTTTGTAATTTGGCGATGCATTTCAAGAGCTTCAATTTTGTTACGGTCGAACATTTATATGTATATATATATATATATATATATATATATGAAGGCAATTTGTAAGTACCATCTATCGTCATTTTAATCATTAGCTTCTTGACACTATTTCTAGTTGCATGAAGTATCCATCTATCAATATCTGGACATAGAGGCAACTCCACTCATGATACATCAAGATCAAGATTCACAATGTCTCTGATATGCTGTAAGAGAATCTTGTCTATTGTTTGTTCGAATACACATTGAGATCTTGATGCTAATTTATTACAAAAGCGATTATCCAACTTCCTTTTTAGAAGAATGGACAAAATATATCTCCACTTTTTTGACAAAATACTAGTTTTTGCTGCATCCTGAACAGGCGTGAACTCAAGAGTACAATCTATAACATTATTCAGTAGACTAATGATTATATCTCCTCTGTCGTCTTCAAAACAACTCTTTTACCATTTATTAGAAGAAAACGAATAATCTTAGCCTTAAAATTTTTTCAATACCAAAATAAGAGGGAAGAAGCGACAAAGAGAGGATTGTATACCTCGACTCATGCTGACTCTCGTAACATCAAATAAATTAACTGCAGTCTCAAATTACAAAGAAAAAAATGTCTTATACAGTCAAGTAGATATAAGGTGCAATCAGTTATAAAAGAACAAATATTCCAATACACATAATTTCCATACATATGTGAGTACTATGTGAAGAAATATTTGATACACATATTGCTAAATGCCACTATTTCATACACATGTTAATGAGATAATTTCACTTTGGTTATTTGATTTGTGATTGGAAATGCAATATGTAATTTCAAATACAAGTGTGAACAACATTACTACTCCGGGAGGACAACAACAGTGCAAGAAGAGCCAGAGAAATGGTCAGGATGCAGAATGTAGAAGAAATAGGTGCATTCATGTTTAAGTGGTATAGAAGAGCAAAATTGTAGACAATGTAGAAAGGAGCTGAGAAGAAAAAAAATTGGGAGCAGAGGATCTACTCTACATGGAGAGGCTCAAGAAATACTTCGGGTGGAGTAGATATCCCGAATTCACAGCTCAACTCTCTCAATACTGTGGTGGGTGGGAAAGTATTTATGACAAACTAATTATTAATTCGCTTGTCTTCCCAAACAAAAAAAGTCTCTTTTCTGTTACAAGAAAAAACACGTTATTTTTCATTCTTTTCCCATAAGAAATATACATTTTTAAGAAAACTTTAATTATAGGTATATTTTACCAAACTGACCTTATTGCTAATGTTTTTGAACTCTAAATTTGTCTACTACTACTTTATTTAGTTATTTAATATTAATGGGTACAAAGTAAGAAAGGTTATAATATTATCTTGATTTCATAAATTTAAGGGATAAGACATATGTATTTTTAAACTATGACCGACATCTTAAAGACACACCTTAACTAAACTAAGGTCCTATTACCTCTGAACTTTTTTTTTTGTAATTTTTTACACATTTTTTGCTTAAGTGGCGCAGTCCGTGACTCTATGCAATTGAGGCACGTAGAAGATATTTGAATGTCACATAAAAAGTGCACTAAGCTACAAAAATAAATGGGTTGAGGGGTAATAGGACCTTAGTAATGATTTCTTTTTAAAACAAATTTATGATAGATTTAATTGCTCTCTCTGTCCAATTTTACTTGTTCATTTTCATAAATCAAGAAAAAACATTTATCTTTGGGAATGCATAATTACCTCCCAACCTATGCCCGAAATCCGAGAGACACACTTATACTATACTAAGGCTCTATTACTCCCAAACATATTTTATTTATAATTTTCTAAAACTTTTTGGACTACGTCACACTACCAGCCATATAACTTGAAAATATTGTCAGTATACGCTGGGCCAAGAAGATAGTGTCATATAGGCCGAAAAGGGGTAGAAAATTATTTATAAAAGATATTCGGGAGTAATAAAACTTTAGTATAGTATGAGTGTATCGTTGAGATATCGGGCATAGATTGGAGTACTTATGCATGTTCCCATATTTTTTTTACCAATTGTACCCTTAGTTCATTAATTAAAAAAATATAAAACCTATAATTCATTTTGAACATTCTATCAGTTAATAGGGTAAATGAATAGCCACTTTTACTGACTGAGATAGATTTTGTGAATGTAGTTATCTTCAACTTTTAAGCATTAAATTCAATTTTGATTTTATGAAGTCTTGTGGGAATTAAAAGACATGGGAAGTTCAGAAAAATGCCTTTTGAATAACTAGAGAAAAGTGTCCTTTGGTTACTCCGACTAGTAATACAACTATTTATCTGCCTCTATATTCATATTCAATAAAAATAAATTTGTGTTGAAAATATTTGGGAGAAAAATTTGATTCGATTAGATAGAAGAATGGTATCATGTTATCCAAGTAGGTCTAGTATTTGTGACTTACCAACTGAGATACTTCATAGAATACTAGAGCTCGTGCCTGTTAAATATGTTGCGATAACAAGCACCTTATCAAATTAATGCAGCCAGTTATGGTAAACATTGCCACGTCTTGTGTTTGATAATTTGTTTTTTTCAGTATGTATCTAATATTTGGGATTCCTCTACTAGACTTATCAGTATAATTTTAATATAATTTACTGGACCTAGTTTGGAATTTCTTCTTGTCTCTAAAACATGCAAACTATTTCAGTGAAATGTGGATTGATGCATCATCTTATTCTCGAAGCATGGTATTCAGAAGCTCACGTTAGATGTGCCTAATGATAAATTATATACGTTGCCTTATGGCATATTTACTTGTGGAACATAGACACATTTGAAGTTATCGAGGATCAATAAGATTCCTGTTGGTACCCTATTCCCCAATCTTGTTAGCCTTCAATTAAAAGATGCTGCAATGCACACGTCAAAAGAGACCACTCTGATTCTGCCAATGCTCGAGACGTTAGAGTTAAAATTTTGTGATGATGTTGATTATGTTCAAATCATTTCTCCAAAGCTTGTGAACTTGTCTATGCTAAGTAGCTATGAAATAACATTTCAGTGTTTTAATGTGAACCCGGTATTTAGAAAGATTCAGCATCTCGTGAACTTGCCTTTTGTTTTGTTTCTTATTTGTAGCATTTTAATTTTCTGCACAGTTATTAATGTTGTTATTGCTCTTTCACAATAGAGAGTCGGTTCCTATATCAGATAGGCTTGATGTATCACTAAACTTCCGAAGCCGGAAGATTTGTGACTTGAAGATTTCTTTTAAACGTGTTATATGTGCACTTTTCCTATTGCAGAATTCTCCTAACCTTGTTGAACTTGACATAAATGAAACCGTGAAGGAAAGACATACCTCGACTTGTATAAGTTCTATTTTATGTACTTACAGCTCATGCTCTTGAGTCTTGCAGTAAAATTTCTGTGTGTGATATGTGCATTTGGTGCATGTCACAGAAATTAAACTGTGCATCACTTATAAAAGCATGGTATTTAATAGAATGGTAGAAGGGGAAGCACATTATCTATTTTGAATTGTGGGACAATGACCCTCAGGAACTTTTCTTTTTAAAATATTTGTACATATATAAACTTAACTTATGTTATAATCGTTTTAGGTTGATAAAACATTGTATATCAAAACAGACAACAAAAGAAGTGAGTGAAGCTCTGAAGATGATTAGAACAATGAGGATGAGTAAATTAAAGGGTACAAGTACTAAAATATACTTAATACAAGTTATACTTGCTCATTCTCTAAAACTTTAGAAGATGATCATTCAACAGAAAATACAAAAACTTGAGAGGTGTGATGAAATTTTGAAGGAACTTAAAAGCTATCATCAAGCATCAATAAAACCAGAAATTAAGTACACTTAGACAAATTCAAGTGCGTGTTATGACTTATTGGTCAAGTGAAATGATTTATATACATGAACCTACATGTTGAAAAAGCACAAACTGTGATCCGACAAGGCCGTGTGGGCTAATCGATCGCATAATTAAGGTCTTCAAGGACATCTATCATAAATTTTGGTATTTTGGATGTCGCAAATCCAGATCAGACAAAAAGATGTTGAGCTATATCACACGATATTCAGAGAAATGGAGTGGTGTGTATGCGCTCTTCATGGCTCGTTTGACCTTGAAAATTGGTTGGCATGGCTGTGAGGGCCAACCGGCTGCATAGTTAAGGTCTTAACGGATGTCCATGAGAAATTTCAGCATTTTTTAAGTCAGAAATCTGGATCACCAAAAAAGATGGTGAGCTATAGCACACGATAATCAACAATATGGTGGGTATGCGCGCTTCGGGACTCCTTTGACCTTGAAAATGGGTCGGATGGCCGTGAGGGCCAACCGATGGAATAACTAAGGTCTTAGCAGACGTCCACGAAAAATTTCGGCAGTTTGTACGTTAGAAATCCGGATCACCAAAAAAGATTGTGAGCTTTATAGCACACGATAATCCACAAAATTGGGGGGGATGCGTGCTTCGGTGCTAGTTTGACCTATAAAATGGGCCGTCATGATCGTTAGGTCCAACCTACTACATAACTATGGTCTTAATGAAGGTGCACAAGAAATTTCGGCATTATTGACATCGGAAATCTGAATCACCTGAAAGGTGGTGAGCTATAACACACGATAATCGGTAAAATGGGGGATATGCGCACTTTGAGGCTCGTTTGACTTTGAAAATGTGTTGACATGGCCGTTAGGGCCAACCGGCAGCATAACTAAGGTCTTAACGGAAGTCCATTACAATATTCAACATTTTGTGCTTTTTACTATCGCAAAATTGTACTTTTTATATTTTTACTTTTCTAGTGTTGGTTTGGTTAGTTGATACATTCACTTCTTCTGTGGATGGTCAACTTGATACCTTCATACTATATACCATAGAACTAAATTTTCAGAGGTAAATATTAGTATATGACAAGACATTTTTCAAAAGTATCATTTTAAAAACAAGCCAAAGACCTTTCGGATTGATTATTCCAATAACTTTTTTTACAACAATTAGCGAGAAAGCACACTCTACCATAGAATCACCATTAATTACATTAATACTATCCAAAGAACAAAAGGCTAACACCTCTTTTCAATAAGCTTAGCTTAAGCCTATAAAAGTAATTTCATTATGCCGAAACTTGCTATCTAAACTAAATATTTGGAATTTAGGCATTGTTGAACTTGAGCTCAATAATACAAGTATGAGATAAATGTTCAATGCACACACATGTTTGATAACTCATTTACTTTAAAACTGTTTACTTTTAAAGGAGTCGAAAAAAGTGAGAAAATATTGAAAGTTGACATATGAATGGAAAAAATCCATTAAAAGACTATGGTTTTATGGAGTCCTTTCATTTATTCACCATTACGAAATAAATGAAGCGGAGACTAAACGCTAGCTTTAGATTTACGAAATGAAGCATAGACTAAATGCAAGCTTTAGATTTACAAAATCATAAAAGCTTCTTTTTGTTAATTCTACACATTTATTCAATTTATATTTGTGGTCTACTTTCTTAGTTGAGCGGATTTATTTTTTCACTCTTCCTTTTCCTCTTAGTAGCTACAGTACCAGCGCTTGAGATGATTTTAGGCAAGCCTATTTCCATTGTCTATATAATCGTGCAGTTCATAAAATTTAAAACCCGATTTCCTACATAAATTCTCTGATCCAAATTGTAAATAAGTTTTCATTTCAATACCTTTTCTTGTCGGAGGGGAGACAGTACAATAAACTATCAAAGGAACTAGGGTAAATCAATCGGATCATGACATTATAGGTGCTTCAAATGGGAAGGATGCGGCTACCCTTATATAATTGAGGGTGTTTATTTATTCATTCTTCCTTTTACACTTAATAGCCACATTACCAGCACTTTTGATGATTTTAGAGCAGCCTATTCACTTTCGCTATATAAATAATATAATCGGGTAGTTTCTGAGAATTTAATAACCGATTTTCTGCATAAATTCTCCTATCCAATGACAGATAAGTTTTCATGTCTATACCTTTTCTTGGTTGAGGGGCGACAATACGATAAAATACCAAAGATACAAGGGTAAACCAATCAAACCATGATATTGTAGCTTTTTGCCATTGGATGGATATGACTTCCCTCAACTAGTAATTGAGGGGGTTTGTTTAGTCACACATCCTTCACCGCTTAGTAACCACATTAGCAGCGGTTATGACAATTTTAGGGCGGCTTAATCCTTTTGACATGCAGTTTCTGGGAATTTAAAACTCGATTTTCTCCATAATTTCACCGATCAAAATGGAAAATAAGTTTTCATATCTATACCTTTTCTTGTTGAAGGAGTGACAATACGATAAACTACCAAAGAAAAAAGGGTAAACATTCAAATCATGACATTGTAGGTCCTTGCAATTGGATGAATATGACTTCACTAAGTTAGTTGACGGGATTTGTTTGTTCCTCTTCTTTCCCTGCTTAGTGCCATATTTTTTTAAAGCAAACTATATTTTTGATATGTGCATTGCACGTGACTATCAATTCATAAAATTAAAGTAATTCTATTGTCTTTCATATAAAAAAATAAATCATGACAATTCTCTAACTCTTGAAAATCTAAATAATTTTAGAAAAAGAATCTCATAAGCATATATCAACACCACAAGAGAATTTGTTAATAAAAATAAATGAATTTAGACTACAATAAATTAAACCAATACAAACTTCAACGGATGTTGTTAGAAGTCGTATAAACTTTTTTTCATCGTGAAATACTTAAATAGTATGAAATGGTATATGAGTAAACCAAAAGCGAAATATTTATAATATAACAACTATTTGGAATCAAACTTTCTAACAATCCAAACCGCATAATTGGCATAAATAAAATCATTCTTTTGCGAGCATCAAAACACCAATTGTGAAAACTCTCTAACTATTGAGAAGTTCAATAATTTTTGAAAAAAGATATTCAAAAGCATATATCTACATCAAAGAGAAATGAAAACCAATAAAATTGAATTAGACTAAATCATATTAACTTCATATATTGGAACATTACATTGTAATGTTTATACTAAGACATAAACATCCTCATATCATCACAATTATATCCGCAAGTACTCAAGGTTAAGGAATATACCCTCATAGGGTAGAATAACTTACATCATAACAATAGTGTCATCTCATATTACGCTAATTTTTGAACTTACTAAACGATAATTACATGAAATTTTTTTAAAAGCAAGAGGAAGTGTAGAAGATTAAGAATATTACGATTGAATATGAGAGGAAATCCCTCTATATATAGTCAATAAAGAGTAGTATACATAAGTGTTTTTTGTATCTTACCCATTCAAAAATTCGCAACTTATCGCAAAAGTCACAACTTATTGAAAAAGTCACAACTCATCAATAAAATATAAATATGAGAAAAGTCAAAACTTATCAAAAAGTCACAACTCTTTGGAAAATTCAAATGTCATTAAAAACTAAAAATCCTTTGAGAGAAGTCACAACTTATCAAAAAAGTGACAACTCATCAAAAAAGTCACAACATAATTTAGGGATATTAAATAATTTAAAATTCAAATAAGGAGTTCATGATTTTAAGGTAATATAGAAAATGATAGGATTCTTTTAAGGAAAATTTCGTGTTTTATTTAAAATCCAAAACAAATTACACTTTCACGGGCATGACCCAACTGACACTCAGACCAACATTTAAAAAGAAAACAACTGAACAGGATAACAAACAAAACATGATAGGCCCACTCGGTACGCTATAAATGTAAATAAGGCAGAGTTTCCTAATTAAGGGCTCCTTATTTCCCCTCACCGCCTTCTCTTGTCTCCTCCTTTACCTCACCATCTCTTCTTCACTTGACTCCTGCTGCCTCCTTGGACTATTCCATATCGCCACCTTCTTTTGTTGTGTATTATCAATATTATGGTGATGTTGGTCATGGATGCGAGTATGTCAACTAACAAGAATAAGTAGTATAGTTTCTTGTTTTGAACTTTTTGTTGCTGCTGACTTCCCTGTTCTTTCTCAACTCTTTATTTTTTTTGTTGTATATTTTCTCTATTTTTATTTTTTTATGTATTTTCTTTCTATTAGACTTTTTAATTTATTTTTATTAAATTAAAAATTGTCTGGAAGTCTATATTTTATACATTGAAATATACCTATCTCCCCCATTGGGTGTTTCTTGTCAGACTTTTAAATATTTATTGTAATTGTTGCATTTTATTACTTACTACACTTACGTTTTAAAAAAATGTAATCAAATAAAATATTACATAGGACACACATGCATTGCACTTATACAGAAACAAGTATGTACATTACCGTTATGGAAAAATGAAGCGTAAACCAAACACAAGCTTTGGATTTATGAAATCGTATAACCTTCCTTTTCTTAAGTCTACATATTTATTCAATTACTATGTGTTGTTCAATTACAAAGTTGAGGGGATTTATTTTTTCGCTCTTCCTTCTCCACATAATAGCCACTTTAGCAGCTTTTGGGATGATTTTAGGTCGGGATATTCTCTATGACTATATAATGGTATAGTTTCTGGGAATTTATAACCTGATTTCTTCCACAAACTCTTCGATCCATTTTAAAATCTATGTTTTAAAATTTATACCTTTTCTTGTTAGAGGGGTGGTAGTAGATAAACTACCAAAGGAACTAGGGTAAACTAATGTGATCTGACATTTTAGGTGCTTGCAATGGGACAGATGCGACTTCCCTCGTATGATTTGGGTGGCATAACCCGTTGTGCTCTTCTCCACGTAGTAGACACTTTAGAAACTTTAATGATGATTTTATGAAGGTCTATTCCCTTCGGCTATATTAATTGTACGGTTTCTAGGAATGTAAAATTCGATTTCCTCATAAATACTTCAATCCAAATGACAGATAAATTTTCAAATCTATACCTTTTCTTGTTAGAGGGGTGGCGGTAAGATTAACTACCACAAAAAATAGGGTAAACTAATCAGATCTGACATTTTAGATACTTGCATAGGGACAGATGTGAATTCCATCAGTTGGTTTGGATGGCATAACCCGTTGCATTCCTTCTCCATTTAACATTAACAACTTTTGGGATGATTTTAGGGTGACCTATTCCCTTTGGATATATAATCATGCAGTTTCTACAAATTTTTAGCCCAATTTCCTATATAAATTATCCAATCCAAATGGAAGAAAAATTTTTAAATCTATACTTTTTCTTATTTTAGTGGCGATGGTACAATAAACTACTAAAGAAACTAGGGTGAACCAATAATATCATGACATTGTAGGTACTTGGAAAGGGATGGATGCGACTCTCAGTTTGTTTGGGTGGAATACGTCCCCCCCCCCCCC
>NC_028647.1:32031001-32054395 GCF_001406875.1 Solanum pennellii | reverse complement strand
ACCCCCATATTATCTATATCTTTAGTCTTTTGGGTCATTTTAGTTTCATATATACAAGTATGATTCCAGAAAACAAAGGTGTTGGAGATTTAGGGTTTTAGAATAAAAATGCATGATGGATTTGTTGTTTGTGTACTAGAAATTCACAATTGTTCAAAAACTCAGACAAAAATGATAGATTTGGAATAAATTTATTGGTTTTTGAAGCACACTACGTGGGATACATCAGCATTATGGTTAAATGGCAGAATAAATACAATTGGATAACTTTAACCAACATTCTAATGGAAAAGCAAGGTTAAAGTTTAAGATGAAACTATGAAACAGAGCTAGATATTGGAAATAATCCTAGAAGCCCATTATGTCTCGCTTATAAAACATCACATGATCAGCAACCCTTGAATTCATAGTTATACATAAACCAACCAGATCTCTTTCATCAAAGCAAGTTCCACTGAGGGAGTCCTTCACTAGGAATCAATAGATTAACATCATAAGGACCTACACCCATGGATATACACTCTGCAATTACAATTCGTCTATCACCACATGCTCGAAAAGCCAAACCCTAATAATCCATGTTTTAATAGTGTATAAATCACTATTTACTACTGCCACCAAATGAGGTATTTCAGATGTAGTAAGCTTATAACCCCTGGCTCTAACTCGGACAGGAGACATGGCATCTCTTTTGGTGGAAGTTGTAAATAATAATTTGTATGTTGCTGATTATACTTACGTTGAAGCCAGGAAGTATGACATGCAAAATAACTCATTGGCTACAATATAAGGAAGATTAACTAAAAAAGCAGCTTCTAATATGAATGATTAGGGTTTGTCTTTTAGATCTTATGGTGATAGGATAATTACAAATCGAGGGCCTAGAGACGTAGGTTTAGGGAATTTCTAAATGAATTCACGGATTTCAAGTGAAGGACCACCTCTTTTGAACGTGCTTTTGTGAAAGAGATCTGGTTATGTTGTCATGGTTTGATTATCATGTGATATTTACCTATTGATTCATGAGTTATGTTGATGTTATAGAAATGATCTGAGTAGCTGATATTACAAAAATATTAATACATGCCTTACACAAGATGTACTCGAGTTTGTATTCAGACATCTTCACGATTATTTTATGCATGTTAATTTCTTGGTTATGACTATTAACAAAAACAGCAAAAACAATAAGCTTCCTCCATTAATGGAGTTTGAGCTCTCACCAATAATCAGAGCGCAAAGAGGAAAATACACTATTGAGAATGTTAAAAACTAAATGTAATCAATACAATGTATGTGTATATATATACACAATGATGGAATTTTCTAACAAACTCAACTAACTGTGAAATTGTAAACCAGTGATTCCTAACTAACTAAGTGAATAAATAATAATTAACTAATTTTGTGAATGAACAGTACACTTAAGTAATTAATATTTTCACCCCTCTCAAGTTGGAGTGTGTCACATCAAGATGACTTTCTAAATAAATTAGTAAGATTGACTCCAGTTAAGGCATTATTAAATACATCAATCAATTGCGAATGTAGGAATGTATTGGAGTGTGATCAATCCTTTCTGCAGTTTGTTTCTGAAAAAGGGCAATCCACTTGTATATGTTTAGTTCTCTGATGAAAACATGGATTCTTAGCAATGTGAATTGCTACTAGTCTATCATAGAGTACATGTATAGGTAAGGAACACTTTACTGATAACTCATCAAGTAATCTTTCCAGCCATTCTATTTCACTCACAAACTATATCACAACCCTGTACTCTATTTCTGCTGAGGATAGTGACATAGTGGGTTGTTTCTTAGATTTCCAACTAATGGGTCTATCACCCATGAGAACCAAATAGCCACTGATTGACTTTATTGAATCACGACAAGAGGCCCAATCTGATTCTGAATAAGCACTCATGGTAAAGACAAATTAGTTAGAGATGAAACTTCCTAATGTACGGTCTTGTTGTAGAAATATAAGCACATGATAGGCTACCTTCATCTCTAGGTGATTTCATGAACTAGCTGGGGAATTGCACACTATATGCTATATCCATCCACGTATTGGTGAGAAAAGGAAGATTTCCCACTAGCTTTCCATTATGAGTAGGATCTGATAGTTGCGTGGCTTCTGTAAGTCTCAGGTTTTCATTAGAGTCCAATGGTGAAGTAGCAGTTTTGTAACTCATATGATCATAATATTTCAGTGAGGTCAAGAGTAAACTTCCTTTTGGATATAATAATACCATCCTCTTGTACAAAATTCTAGACAAAGAAAGTAATGAAGAATGCCCAAATCCTTTATTCTGAACTAATCATGTAAGAACACCTTTAAAGAAGTAATGTCATCTATGCCAGTCCAGTTAGAATGATATCATTAACATATACTGCAACAAAAACCAGGGAGAACCCATTATTCCTATAAAATAGTGAATAATTACTATTAGAATGAATGTATCCATTTCGACAGAGGTTGTTGGCCAGGTTGTTATACCACTGTCTCCTGGTTTGCTTCAATCCATCAAATTACTTTTAAATTTTACAAACCATGTTACTACTGTCCACTTCAAGTCCCTGGAAATTCCATGTAAACTTCCACATTTAAATAACCATGAAGTAAAGCAGTGTTAAAATCATATTGATACATGTTCCATCCTCTTTTGACTACTCATGAAATTAGAGTCCGGTAGTGGTTATTTTCAACACAGATCAGAATGTCTCCTTATCATATACTCCAGCCTGATGAGTGTGCCCCTTTATAACAAGTCTATCCTTAAACCTCTCTATGCTACCATCTACCTTGTGTTTAATCTTGTACCCCCCAACTACAAGCCAATAACATTCTCCCCTTTAAGCAAACTAACCAGTTCCCAAGTATCATTTGCTTAAAAGGCATTAAATTCTTGTGTATTTGCCACTTGCCAGGCATGGTCCAAAATGTCCTTTTTCATGAGAAGAAGGTTCAATATCATGTGAAACATTATTGATGAACTGCTGACTACTAGGACACAGACTAGTGAGACATACATGATCAGGGTAAGAAATGAAAGATGTGAGTGAGTGGTGAGAAGAAGAAAAGTTAGATATTTAATATTTGTAGCCTTTCAGGTAACTTGGGTTGTGATGAGGTCTAGTTGATCTTCTAGGTGCAAGTGGAGCATCAACAAAGGTAGAGGTGTTAGGTCTAAGGGGAGACATAACAACTGTAGGTTCATTGGTTTGTGTATTAGTATTTGTGGAAACATGGTTAGTAGTGACTTTAACTAATGTGTAATCATTCAAAATTTCATCAATAACAAAATCATTTCTCTACCATACATGCAAGGAAATGTATCATAATGGCTTACATGATATTTCATAACAAAACTAAAATTGGAACCAACAAGAGAAATAACAAAAGGAAAAACAACATCATAAAAAAGGACATATGTGGACACACGAATTCTCTTGGTATCAAAGTGTAAGAATTTGTAACCTTTTGTATTGAAAGTGTATCCAATAAATACATATGGTGTTGCCCTTGGATCAAATTTTTCCTTCTGAGTTATCAAGGTAGTTGGAAAGCAAAGGCATCCAAAACTTCTATTTTGGGAGTAAGTCGGTATTATTTGATATAGTAGTTCATATAGGGACTTGTTTTGTAGGAGTTTTGTACATATCTGTCATGAATGGAGAACACTCCCTAGTCGTAATCGGCATCTTCGTCGTCGAAGAGGCCTTAGACAAGACCTTAGCATTCATCATTGCATCATTAATAGAATAAAAAACGGACAAATTAAAACTTTTCATTTGAAGTTAAACCTCACTTCACATATAATGAAAATGGATTCTATAATTTCCTCACATAGCCATTTAAAAATAAGAGTATGAGATTATTTGGACTTAGCCCTTACTTCAGCAATAAGTCTTATAATATGAATTATAATATAGTCTTTTAATATGGAAAATGAAACTAGAAGTATAATCAAACATCTCAATCCTCAGACTTGAGGACTCACCAACTTGGGGATCGAAATTCAAGCTTCTTCAAGAACTGAGTAAAAACACCGCAATGGCCTGAACCTATACTTTGTTTAGAAAATAGGAGAAATACGGATCATTAAAAACCACATGCAATAAGCATGGAAAAATATGCAAGTAAATATTTGAAATCATGCACAAAGGGACATTTTGTTTAGAAGCATGCTAATTTAACTTTAAAAGCCTTTATGCACAACCCAAGAACATGTAAAAGTCTATACCCACAACAACAATAAGACATATTCATATTTATGTTCAAGAGTAACACCATAATAAATGGATATTTAACATTTCATATTTTGAGTCCATTTCATCAATATATCACAATACCATACTCATAACCCCAATCCATGTCTACTAGTGCAATGTGTATGTGAAGCCCCATAACCTCACATAAGTCAAGTAAACGAACAAAAAGATCATAAGCACTATCTTTTACCTCACAAATAATCATAACAATTGTAGTTAATATCATGATTAACAATTTAGACCAACATAATGTATATCAAGTGAAACCAACATCGTATATACCATATGAACATAAAGAACCCACCTTAGAATTCCCTTCAAGGCCCCTTGTGCAATGTATAGGTAAAGTAACATACCCTTACCTACACTAAGTAACACCTATTAAGTAGTCCTAGTTAGTGTACTTCTTCTTACTTTCATTCATTCATTTTAACTTTCGGGAAACTTTTCCATAATCTACAAAGGCCATATGAGCTAACATAGAATCTAGTGTCATCCCCTCACACTGAAAGGAGGGTGTCCTACTTTCCAAGGTAGGTCATATACATTTACATAGCATTTAGGTGGATCCACTAGTTAAGGTTCCTATGGGGCACATCGTTAAGGAACTGGGAGGTTGTTAGTAGAAGCCTTATTTATGCTAATTAACATTGTAGTTTCCACCTCATGAGAACATCGAGGGAACCTATCTTCCTTTGGGAAGTAACGCCTCTCACTGTAAAGTTCATTCGGTGCTAAGCTAAATTCCCCTTTTTAAGTATATTTAAGTCCTATTTAACATTGATTCATAACATAGGTCTTAAAAGTTTAACCCCTCATATAACATGTTCATAGCTCATAGGTTTTAGGATGAGAAAACCCATACATCACGAACCCAACATCATGTGAGGACATTACATCATAGAATAATCATAAGATGTACATAGGAATTACCTTCAACCCTTCATAATAGTACACCTATCATCATCTCACAACCATCTTATTCATAGCATGATCACATATTTATGACTGCATCATTCCTACTTTACTTAATCAAAATTACCAAACATAAGCTAACAATACAACAACATTATGTCCATGACCTTGAAGGTCTTACCAATGGCTTCTAAGAAACCTGTTCGAGACTTCACCCCAAATCAATTATATTTACCCATCAAATCAATTATCATCATCATACAATAGGTAATTATACAAAACATATTCAATTACGTCACCCCTAATCATTAATCAACATAATTTAAGAGTTAGGGTAGGAAAACAAGGACATTTATGGGTTCTTAAGAAGTTAGGTCGAAACCCAAATAATACATAATATAAGGTAGTCCATGAAGTTATAACATAGTTAACACCAATATAACAATTGATATATTCATCATCTTCAACCAATTCACCAAACAAGATCTATGACTTATGAAATTGGGGAAGAACATAGGTCCAAGGGAATTTGAATTGAACAACAAAAATTACCCAGCATTATACACTTAAACAACCTTAAGTAATCATAATTTATCCATAATTTCGGTTTAAATTAAGACCCATGTTTAGAGAAAAATCATTTATTTTTGGGGATTATGAACATCTTTGAAGGGACCTCTTCAGGAAAGGAATCCCAAGAGTGAAAGAATATATTACCTTAATGAAGACTTAGCCACAAAATTGAGTACAAAACATGGAGAATTGATCCTCTTCTACAAGCTTAAATGTCCTTCAATGAAGGTTTGGGTAGAGAGAATTTAGAGAGAAGTGAGAGCAATTGGGTTTTAAAATTGGGGATTTGTTTTCAATAGGTAAAAGTGGGGTAAATCACACTTAAAATCAATATATATCAATCACTTAAAATGTCCAACACACCCCTCACTTTGTTGGACCTTTTAATTAAGTCAAACTTTACTTTTATTTTTGAATTTTCGTCGCGAACAAGTCTGCTTAAAAGAAGTGTTCCCCCAAGTTATTGGAAATTAATAATAGGACAGAGGAGTTTGCGACAATGTCCATGAGGCGGACCAACATTTTGGCCCTTTGGGGAGCTAGTCCGCTACGCGGACAAACTCCCTCCAATTTTTGTGCTCGCTGCCTTGTGGAGCCTGTTGGCGAAATGTTTGGGTCCTTCTCAAATAACCCTAGGGTGGTCCTTGGGAGGTTGCACCTGGATGTTTTGATTCGAAAAGCATTAGGTTACCTATTTATAATAATTTTACAAGATTTACCCTTCATACAACACTCCCAAACCTTCACAAGACCTAAGGACACCTACCAGTTCAATTTCACTAGTTTCCGAATACCATGGTCGTTCCCTGACTGTCACATCTTGGGATCACCCCCTACGTCCTCGAAGAGGAATAAGCTATCCTCTTAGCTTACATAATTACATTCATAGGGTAAGAATGCAGAATTTAAATCTTTTCATCTGTACTACTTCATGAGGTTTACTTAGACCTCTCACTTACACATAACATATTAATATCTAGCATACATAGACCCTTCGTATATGAAGATAACATAGTCTTCTACTTTCATTGCATATGTATATATATATATANCAGTTCAATCACACTCTCTGCATCGACCATTTATCAGTATATTCAGTATTCAACTTCAGTATGTTTTAAATTGTTCATTGCATTCAGTTAGCTTAAAAATTCAGTATATCATATTCAGAGTTATTTTACTTGCTTTTATGCTTGTTCAATTATATTTTATTTCAGCTTTACTCAATCCTACATACGTAGTACCTTTTAAGTACTGACGCATATGGGTGCTACATCTTCTCGTGATGTGGGTTCAGGTTCTCAATATCCAGGTCACGCATAAATCGATTCCCGATCTCCATTTCAGTAGATTCAGTGATGAGTCCTCATTCTCCGAGGATAACAATATTGAATTTCATTTCAGTCTTTAGTTATTTATTTTCATTTTTTGCTAGATTTAACTGGGCTTGTCCCAGTATTTGTAGTCTAGTTTAGAGGCTTATTTCAGATATAGTTAGTTTCTACTTAGTGCTTCATTATATTAAACCCATCTGTTTTCATATATATATATATATATATATATATATATATAAGTTTTAGTACTCAAATGGAAGTGGATGAACAAAGTATCTTTAAGACTAATCAATATCCAGTGCTAGAAAGTGGCATTGCCCTCAAAGTAGTAAGGAACTACCCAACTTGGTGAATGAGGATCCGAGTCTACATCAAAAGTCTTCACTGACCCTTCAATGACCGAAACCTAAAATGTTTGGGACAAAGGGAGAAATTGGGTTAGAACATCACTTGCAGTAAGTATGGGCACATATGCACCCACAACATAGAAATCATGCTAAAATGACATTTGTTCAAACATGCTAATTTACTTTTAAAAGCCTCATGCAAATACAAGAACCCATTTAAATCCATGAGCACATAACTCTTAAGTCAAGGACATATACAACACAATACCAGCATCATAAAGTATTGTCAAGTCCACTTATATAAGAGTTCATAACATCATAATATATCAAGACACTTACCCATAACCCATCATTTTGATTACAAGTGTAATGACCAAGTAAATACCCATAACCCTACTCAATCAAGTAAACCAAACAAAGGACTACATGCAATGCCTAACTTCACATAACATGGCATCACGATTAATCCTCCTCATACTTTAGCAATATAGACCAACATCATGTTAATAAGTGAAACTAACATTATAAAGAATTAATAACATGTAAAATCAACATATATATAATAGTAACTTTATAAGATTATAAGAACCTATGAACCACCTCCTAAGGCTTCCTCATGGAAACTACTGCAAGGCTTAGGTGGAGTCCAATACCCTTACCTAGGCTGAGTCAAACCTCTTAAGTTACCCTAGTTAGTGTTCATTCCATTATTTCATTCTACTTTCTAGAACATTTGCCTTAACCGACATAGACTACAAGAGATAAGTGTGGAATCCGGTGTTGTAAAACCTTACATGATGGAAGGTGGTCTACCGGCCAAAGTAGTACCAAACATGAACACAACATCTAGGTGGATCCACAAGCTAGTATTCCTATGGTGGAAACATAGTTTATGGAGCTTGGGGGCTGTCATGGGAACACCACTCTATGTCCTTTTTGGACTATGAGCCTATCCACCCCGTGAGGACTATGGTGAACCCTACTTTCCCTTCTTGGAAAGGCACCACCCCTCACCTACAAGTACACTCAGTACTAAGATAGAGTCCCTTTTAATGTATTTTATGCCTTTATTAACCATCATAGATTAATGTACGTCATAGGGTATAACCCTTATATAATCATCATCATACCTAAATAAGAATTGCATGAGTATTGTCCTTTCATTAAAATTCATTGCCATAGATGAATTAGAATACATAAAACAAGTGTAACAACCAAAACATTCATCAATTCCATCAATTCATAAGCAAGATCCAAGATTTGGGAAATTTGGGGAAATGAACATGATCTACATGAAATTTCATTAATTAACATCAATTAACAAACATTCTACACTAAAATAGTAACAGGCAATCACAATTTATAATCAATTCGAAGTTTATAAGAAAACTCATTAGAATAGGAAAATCATTGGAATTAGGTGATTTAGAAATCAACTTATGAAAGAACCTCTTTTTGAAAAAATCCTAAGAGTGAAGAACCCAATAATTTATGAATATTAATCCACAAAATTGAAGTGAAATCCTAGAGAAATTGGCCTTCCTCTTCAAGCTTTGTTCATTCTTCATTGGTGGATTTTGGGAGACAGAAAGTAGAGAGAGATGAGAGCTTTTGGGTTTTGTTTTGGGAATTTGGAAATGAATTAAAAATTACCCTTATTCAATGTATAGTAATCTTTTAAATTACCCAAAAGACCCCTCACTTAAATTGGTCGTTTTGTGAAGTCAAAATGCTTAAAATACGATTTCAACGAATCAGGAATGTTGCTCCGTGTCGCGAGGCGTATTTCAAGATTTATTTTCAAAATGTGATTAGACGCAGTAGACCTCGCGGCATGAAAGTGTTACGAGGCATCTGTTTCCAAGATGCTTGTGGGCAGCGCGACGCGCAGAAGACCCTTGAATCTAGTCTCTTGCAGGCTTCTTTGGCAGCTTGCCTGCCCATGTTGGGGTCCTGCTCAAAAACCTTTAGGATGTTCCTTGGGGAGTCGTTAATGAATTTTTAGACCTTATATATAACATTTTACCTATTTTATGTCTTTTTACAAGTTTTAGACTTCATTTGAACCTCCAAAATCTTCCCCAAACATAGGGACGTCAACTAGTTTAGCTAGTTTCCGGACCTCATGGACGTTTCTTCACGCCTTTCCTCTAAAACTTCCTAAATGGTTTAAAGCATTATTTTAAGATTAGAAACAGTGTTTTATGGTTTAGTTTAGCATGTTATTATCTAGCTGAGGTCATGGAATTTCGGAGTATTACATTATCCCCCCCTTAGGAACATTCGCCACCGAATAACACTAAAACTCTTTAGAAGGAAATGGAATAGAGTCAATACTAGCAGCCCAATGAACAACAACATGAAATCAATATGAGTAACATCTCATTGGAGTACTTCACAACTCCATTCAACACATAATCATGGTATTACACATAGCAATTTAAATCAAAGTCTTTTGGCATAAGAGCTCAAATTTCATAACACATATCAAGGAAATACCTTCTCAACACAAATCATAAGCTCAAAATTACACCAAAGAGTTACCATGCTATTCTTATCAAGACACATCAAAGGACTAAAAATCTCAAAAAGGTAAAAGCATATATCTCATATAAGTGCAACTTAACACAAAAAATTTCTTAAATGAAAACTCATATTGACACAACCTTTATCAAAATATGCACATCTTTGCAAACAAACCAAATTCAATTTATTCATTATTTATTTTATTAATAAGAACAACTAACCTTAGTTAGCGAAGAAATGAGGATAACGGGACTTCATGTCTGCCTCGGCCTCTTGTATTTCTCCCTCAACTAGGTGATTCTTTCATAACACCTTTACGTAAGCCACCTCCTTGTTCATCAACCTCTTATCTTGTCTATCAAGGATTTGAACTGGAACCTCCTCATAAGAGAGGTTCTCATTAACACCCAGACACTCAATAGGAAGTATGGACTCGGGATCATCAATGCACTTCTTAAGCATGGATACATGGAAAATCAGATGAACCGAACATAGCTCACTAGGTAATTTCAACTCGTATTCAATCTTTCCAATCTTTTGAAAAATTTCATAGGGACCCACATAACGAAGACTCTACTTCCCTTTCTTGTAAAATCTCACCCCTTCCTTCATGGGTGAAATATTTACATACACTTTATCACCTTCTTCAAACTCTATGTCTCTTCTCGTATGGTCGACATAAGATTTTTCCCGGCTATAGGCTATTTTCAAGCAGTTCCTTATAATATGAACTTTCTCCAAAGTCTTATAAATTGATTCGTGATCAAAGAGTGAAGATTCTCCCACTTTAGACCATCCAATTGGAGAGATACATCTCCTACCATACAAGGCCTCAAAAGGAGCCACCGATATGGATAAATTGTAACTATTGTTGTAAGAAAACTCAACAAAAGGCAAACGTTTATCCTGATTTCCTTTGAAATCAAAATACAATCTCTAAGCATATCCTCAAGGGTTTGAATAGTACGCTTTGCTTGACCATCCGTTTGGGATGAAAAGCGGTGCTTAGCTTCACCTTGGTACCCAAACCTTTTTTGAATGACCTCTAAAACGTAGATGTGAATTGTGCACCCCTATCAGATATGATGGATAAGGGAATACCATGGTGACACACAATCTCATCTACGAAGATCCTTGCAAAATTTTCCGCCGGGTAAATAGAGGAATAAAATGATCAGATTTGGTCAACCTATCCATAATTACCCATATGGAGTCATGTTGCTTTTGTGTCCGACGAAACCTACCACAAAATCTATATTAATGTATTCCCACTTCCAAGTAGGAACTTGGATTTCTTGAAGCAAACCACCAGGCTTTTAGTGTTCGACTTTGACTTGTTGGCAATTTGGACACTTTGCAACAAATTAAGCTGTCCTTCTTTAAGCCTTCCTACCAAAACACTCCTCTAAGGTCATGATACATCTTTGTAGAACCCGGATGTATGGAGTAACGGGACCCATGAGCTTCCTCAAGAACTCGGTTCCTTAAACCATCTAAATTGGGAACACACAACCTTCCTTGATACATCAAGAAACCAACCCTCCCTAATGAGAATGACTTATTTAGCTTACCAATAATCGATCTTTCAACTCAATCAATGGTTGATCAAGGTACTTCTTAGGCTTCACCTCAACCACCAAAGACGATTCAGAGTTATGATGGACTATAAAACCACTATTTGGAGAATCTTTCAATCTAACACCCAATCTATCCAACCTATGAATAACTTTCATCAGATTTTTCTTGGCTTATTCTACTTGAAACACACTACCCATGGTCATACGACTTAGAGCATTTGCAACCATATTGGCCTTGCCAAGATGGTAGAGAACACTTATGTTGTAATCTTTCAACAATTCCAACCACCTTCTTTTCCTGAGGTTCATCTTCGTTTGAGTAAACACATATTGAAGACTTTTGTGGTCGGTATACACATTAACGCGGGCACCATATAAATTCTCCTGCCATATTTATAAGGCAAATACCACAGCTGCTAACTCAATATCAAGAGTACGATAATTCTCCTGATGCACCTTAAGTTGTCTAGAAGAATAAAATACTACTTTTCCATGTTGCATAAGTACACACCTCAATCCCACAAGAGATGCATCACAATATACAATGAAACCCTTTGTACCCTTCGGTAAAATCAACATCAGAGCGGAGGTAAGTCTCTTTTTCAAGATTTAGAAGTTTCTTCACATGTCTCCGACCACTCAAATTTTACACTTTTTTGGGTCAAGGTAGTTAAGGGAGATGCAATGGACGCAAAACCATCCACAAACCTCCTATAGTATCCCTCAAGACCCAAAAAACTCCTAATGTCAATTGGAGTCAATGGCCTAGGAAAATTTTTCAACGCCTCGGTTTTCCTTGGATCAACCTCAACTCTCTCACTACATATGATATGACCAAGAAATGCCACCGATCTCAACAAAAACTCATATTTTCTGTACCTGCAAAATAGTTGGTTTTCCTTACGCACTTGGAACACCACTCCCAAATGATTCATGTGTTCACCCTCATTCTTCGAATATAACAAGATAACATCAATTAAGACAATGACAAATTAATATAGGTAACTTTGAAACACCCTATTCATTAGGTCCATAGACGCCATCGGGGCATTAGTGAGACCAAATGATATTACTAGAAACTCATAGTGACCATATCTATTATGAAATTCCCTTTTTGGTATATTTTCACCACTCACTGTAAGTTGGTGATCAATTCAATCTTAGAAAAGTTGCTTACCCCTTGGAGTTGATCAATCAAGTCGTCAATCTAAGAGAGATGATACTTGTTCTTAATAGTGACTTTATTGAGTTCGGGATAGTCAATGCACATTCTAAGGGACCCATCTTTTTTCTTCACAAATAAAATAGAAGCACCCCATGGAGAAATACTAGGTCTAATGAAGCCTTTGTCTAGTAAATCTTTGAGTTGAGCCTTCAACTCTTTCAATTCAGCCGAAGCCATCCGATAAGGAGGAATTTAAATGGGGTTGTATCTAGTAGTAAGTCAATACCAAAATTGATTTCCCATTCTGGAGGGATTCCGGGAAGATCATTAGGAAAGACCCCAGAAAATTCCCTTACTACGAGGAACATGTCAATGGGAGGATTTTTGGAGTCTAAATCTTTGACTTTTACAATATGGTATAAACACCCTTTAGCGACCATCTTACAAGAATTTAGACGAGATATAATACAACCTCTAGGAATATAATTTCTCTCCTTCCACTCTAAGACATGTTCATTTGGAAAATGAAACTTGACAATTCATGTTCTACAATCAATGGAAGCAAAACAATCATTCAACCAATCCATCCCCAAAATGACATCGAAATCGACAATACCAAGTTATACTAACTTAACATGAGTAACTTTATTAGGCAAAATTATAGGACAATTTCTATATACAATCGTTGCAGACACCGATTCACCCACCGGGGTGGACACCATAAAAGGTCCATTTAGAATATCGGGCAAAATATCAAACTTTCTATCTACCAATGGAGTAACAAAAGATATGGTAGCACCCGGATCAAGTAAAACATAATAGAGGGACTTGCAATGTATCTGTCACCACACAGGGAGACCTCTCTTGCTCACCCCTACAACGAAGTGCATAAAAGCGATTCTTCTTTGGAGGATGCACGTTATAACCACTAGCTTGAGCTTGCCCGCTACCTTTATCTTGCCCCTTCAAATTGGGGCAATCCCTAACCTTATGTCCACTCTTGCCACACCCAATGCAATTATCTATCCCAAAAAGGCAATCACAATAATTCTTCTTGCCACACTTTCCACAAGTTAACTGCTTGGTTGGTGACCTAGTACCTCTTCCCTTTAGAGACTTAAGGCTAGACACCCTATCATCATAAGCCTTGGGAAATTTTGTAGGAACTTTATTAGAAAACCTTTTCTTGAACCTAGGCTTTTCATGGATATCAAGCCTACCCTTTCAAGAACCACCATCATAAGACCTTGCCTTATTGGCATCCCTGATCTTCCTCTTAACCCTTGTGTTTTACACTTGTTGAGCATGAACTATGAGAAAAGAAATGTTCATATTATCATGTAGAATAGCCGAATGACATTCTTCTTTTTAGTCATCCGACACTCCCGTCACAAAGCGGCTCATCTTATCACTTGGGTCATAAACCAACGAAGGAGAAAGGTAGCCCTTATGTAGCAATCTGTCAAAGGTGGGGAATTGACCGAATCTTGATCATCATTAGTAAATTCTTCAAGAGGAGGATCTTTATTTCCACGGGGAGGATCTCCCGCGTTAGCAATCTCTTCATCAAGTCATCGTGCGATTGTTCTTCGATATTCATTGCCTATAATCACAATAAAAGGATTTGATGTGAAGGGCACATATAGTCAAGACTCTAGAGGCATGATATTGGATTTCCAATAAAAGGAGAATTCCTAAGCATCAAATAGTTTCCTATTCATAAGAGTGTCACACTTCACAATTATGAGTAAGAATTAATATAGACGTGGTTAAGTGAGACATCGACTCTAAATATATCAACCTCATGCCCTAAATACCAAGTTTGTCGCATTGAGAGTAACCTCCTAGACGTAACCAGCTTCGTCATCCTCGAAGAGGACTAAAAATAGCCTTTTAGCTTACATCATTACATTCATAGGTTAAAAATGCGGAAAATTTAAAACTTTTCATCCATACTACTTCATGAGGTTTACTTAGACCTCTCACTTACACAAAATGTATTCATATAGAGTATACATAGACCCTTTGTATTAGAAGATTACATAGTCTTCTGCTTTCATCGTACACGCGTGCACACACACACACACACATACATACATTAACACACACAGAAAAAGACACACACACACAGACACACACACACACACACACACACACACACACATATATATATATATACATATATATATATATATGTTTATAAGATATGACATAGTCGTAAAATGGACGTCTCATCTCATAAACATCTAAAAACGAGTACAACAATTGGGCTTAGCCCATACATCAATACAATAAAAGCCACATATAGTCTATACAATCGTTAATAATCAAATGAAAGGTAATGAACAAAGTGTCTTTAAGACTAATCAACATCCATTGTTAGAATGTGACATTGCCCTCAAAGTAATGAGGACCTACCTAACTTGGAGAATGAGGATCCAACTCTTCCTTTAAAAGTTGTCACGTACCTTTCAACGACCGAAACCTAAAATATTTGGCAAAAAGGGAGAAATGGGGTTAGAACACGCCTGTACTAGGTATGTGCACATATGCACATACAACATAGAAATCATGCTAAAAAGGACATTTATTCAAACATGCTGATTTACTTTGAAAAGCCTCATGTACATACAAGAACCCATATAAATCAATGAGGACATAACTCTTAAGTCAAGGCCATATACAATACAAGACCAACATTATCAAGTATAGTAAAGTTAACATATATAATAGTTGCATATCATCATAATATAATCAAGACCCTTATCCATAAACCCATAATTTAGCCTACAAGTACAATAACCAAGTAAAGACCCATAACCCTACTCAATCAAGTAAACAAAACAAATGAGTATAAGCAATGCCTAACTTCACATAACATGGCATCAAGACTCCTCCTCCTCACAATTTAGCAATATAGACCCACATCACATTCATAAGTTAAACTAACATCATATAGAATCAATAACATGCAAAGTAAACATACATACAATAGTCACTTTATAAGATCAAAAGAACATAAGAACAACCTCCTAAGGCTTCCCTCATGGAAACTACTGCAAGGCTTAGGTAAAGTCTCATACCCTTACCTAGGCTAAGTCAAACCTCTTAAGTTACCCTAGTTAGTGTTCATTCAACTATTTCATTCTACTTTTGAGAACACTTGCCTTAACCGACATAGACTATAAGAGATAAGTGTGGAATCCGGTGTTGTAAAACCTTACACGATGGAAGGTGGTCTTCCAACCAAAGTAGTACCAAACATGAACATAGCATCTTGGTGGATAAAATAACTAGTATTCCTATGGTGGCAACATAGTTTATGAAGGATGTGGGCTGTCATGGAAAAATCACTCTATTTCCTTTTTAGACTATGAGGCTATCCACCCCATGAGGACTATGGTGAACCCTATCTTCCCTCCTTGGGAAGGAGCCACCCCTCACCTACAATTCACTCGGTGCTAAGGTAGAGTCCCTTTTGAAATGTCTTTAATGTGTTTATTAATCGTCATAACTTAATGTAGGTCATAGGGTCTATCTCTTATATAATCATAATCATATCTCAATAAGAATTGCATGAGTATTCACCTTTCATTACATTTCATACAAGTGAGATTAGCACATTTACATATCACATTATAATAAGACACATTGGTAAGTTATCATCATCCTTATAACATTTACATTACAAACCATAGTTCAAGAAATTCCAATTCAACATCATACAAACCTTATCAATCTTAACATAAGGTTTACTTCAATATAACTTCATTACTAAACACAAGTAATCATAATTGAAGTGAAGGTTAGGATCATAAAGACTTACCCAATCTCCTTCAAAATCCATCATCGTGGCCTTGCTATCGACCAACCAATTTCATCCAATAATAGGTGTAGTAACATCATTCAATAGTAATTAACACAATAATGAAGTCAATTGCATCATCCCTATACCAATTAACTTTAATTAATAACCTAAGGTTAATGGGAATAGGTTTCATCATGGAAGAAAAAGATCCAATCCCAACAATACATTACCCTAGGATTTCAGTTGATGAATTAGAATACATAAAACAAGTCTAACAACAAAAACATTCATGAATTCCATCAATTCATACCCAAGATCCAAGATTTGGATAATTTGGTGAAATGGACATGATAAACATGAAATTGCATCAATTAACATCAATTAATAAACATTCTACACTTAATAAGTAATAGGCAATCAACATTTATCATCAATTTGAAGTTTAGAAGAAAACTCAATAGAATAGAAAAACCCTTGGAATTGGGTGATTTAGAAATTAACTTTGAAAGGACGCCTTGGAGAAAACAATCCCAAGTTTGAAGAAGACATACATTAATGAAGACTAATCCAAGAAATTGATGTGAAATCTTGTTGAAATTGCCTTCTTCAAAATTTGTTCTTCTTTCAATGGAGGATTTTGGGAGAGAGAAAGTAGAGAGAGATGAAAGCGTTTGGGTTTTGTTTTGGGAATTTGGTTTAAGTGAGTGAAAAATGACATAAAACTGACCCTTTGTGAATATATATTAACCCCCTAAATTACCCAAAAGACACATCAATTAAATGGGTCTTTTTGTGAAGTCAAAATGCTTAAATATGATTTCAATAAATCTGGAAAGTGGCTCCTCGTCGGGAGTCTTATTTCTGAATTTGTTTTTGAAATCTGATTTGAGGAAGTGAACCTTGTGGCGTGTACATGTCGCGAGGAAACTTTTGACGAACTTCGTCTGGGCTAAGCGACGGGCAACAACCCCTTGAATCGTGTCTTGTGTAGGCTGCTTTGGTAGCTTGCCTGCCCATGTTGGGGTGCTTCTCAAGGACCCTTAAGGTGGTCCTTGGGGAGTCATTATTAAACTTTTATACCCTATATACTACATTTAACCTACTTAATGTCTTTTTACAAGTTTTAGACATCATTTGATCCTCCCAAACCTTTGCCAAATATAGGGACGTCAACTAGCTCAATTTAGCTAGTTTCCGGATATCATGGATGTTTCTTGACGCCTTGGCTCTAAAAATTCCTAAATGGTTTATAAATATTACTTAGAACTCTAGCTTAGGTCAAGGACTTTTAGAGTATTACATTGACGTTTAGGCTCTAATACTTTCAAATCAAGTTAGTTGCATTTGTTTAGGTCTGGAAACACCATTTTAGTCATTATTAATTAGGTGAGACAATAGACTAGGTCATTGCACTTTCGAGGTCTAAGCCTATTAATAAGATATGTGGTTGTTCGGGCACACTTTTGTAATACTCCGAAAGTCTTAAGCCTAATCTAGAGCCTAACATTAGAGTCTAAGAGTTGTAACATTGTTTTCAAGGTCAATTATAATGTATATAAGTCATTTGTGAAGTTTTAGAATCAAAATATCACGGAACATCCATGAAGTTTGGAAACTAGTTCAAGAGGTGCTAGCGTGCCTTTGTAAAAACCCTAAAAATGGCTATTCTAAAAAATGCTTAATGTGTCTAGAATGCCTACGAATAGGCAAGGGTTCACACGAATTGATGCGCGTAGAACCAGACCCTGGAACCCTTATGATAGCCAAGAAAACTAACTTGGGGAGTTAGTTTAGCTAGGAAAGGTTGGATCCAGCCATGTAGGGCTCTCGAATATGAAGATTTACTTGAATGAGTCTTTACCGGACTTGAAAAGGGAAAATCATAATTTTGAAGGGTCTAGGGAAAAAATGTTCTTTTTCCATGCTAAGGGTAGTATCGTAATTACCGTAAATATATAATTAATTGTTTAATTAATAAGGTGGAGGGGCATTTTGGGGAGAGAGGGCCGAAAATGGGCTCTTGAAGTGAAGTCTTGCTCCACCCGGGTTCTAACTTAGGTGGAAGCAATGAATTAAAGTTGTTTTTATTGAAGTTGTTAAATTAATATAATTAATTAATAGTTATTATTCATTAGCTGATTAAAATAAAAGGGAAACTAGATTTTTATTTAATAAAACCTTAATTGACTAAGTCCTAAACTAGACTCCTAAGCCTAATAATACTCCCACTCTCTCACGTCTATCTCTCAACTCTCACGTTCAACCTCTCTTTTTTTTTTTTACGATTCTGTCTGCCAAGTAACTTCAAGAACATTAGGTAAACCACAGTTCTTCACACTTAAAGAACACACAAATGAAAATTATAAACGAACAACTAATCAATCATGTAGGAAATTTGAAGGTTTTCTGTCGAGTTTGTTGTTGAACTTTTGGTGTTGGACTTGTGTTTGGAGAAGTTCTTTGGGCAGAAAGTCGAGGTTTGAACGTCAAAAAGGTATGTGGTCTCTTCTCTCTTTATCCCTTTCCCAAGAGACCTCTTAATAATGATACGCTAAGACTTACTTCTCAATTAAGTAGTAAAGTGGTCGTGTCAAGTAAATAACCCAACTAGTGAGGTTGGGATCGTTCCCACGAGCAAAATAGTTTAGACTTAACTTCAATCTTTTATTACAATCGTTCAGTCTACTTCCTTGGAAAGCAAAAATGATTAAAGGGGGGTTCTCTATTTTTAAATAAATGAAAATAACTAGCAAAATTAAAAGAGACAACTAACAGCTTCGAATGTTGGAGTTTAATCAATTAATCAAAGTAACTAGGGTTTACGTGTTCCCCACAGGTTCATAACCTGATAATTATAACTTTAACAATTCTTTCCTAGTATATTGCATGCAAAGTGATAAGTTATGTATTTTTAAATCCTTGGTCCGGCATCTAGAAAATTTCACTCCGCACCTTGGTCTTGCTACGTGTGTTTCTATACTAGCCCTTATCTTTACCTCATATTAAGCATGGTATTCGATATTTGACTAAGTTATTACCTCGTACCAATCAATACTAGCCTATTAGATAGTATACACTAAATCTAAGTTGATAATTCTTTTCCTATTATCTACCTCCTTGGTCCGGCAAGTAGCATTAAGGCGAGTTTTAACGTTGGCCATCCGTTAAAAAGACTTCTAAGCGAAAGAATGATCAATACATGAAAGACACTTTCTTCGAATTGTTATTTTAGTTAGGTTTTACCTCATTATTCGCCTATGGTTCCCACAACCCTAGTTATGGAGTTTAGTTACCCATAGTCATAATCACAATATTCAAATATATGGTATAAGAATTTATGTACTTACTTCAATGAGAAAGAGTAAAAATCCAAAAATTCGCTTGATTAATCAACAAAAATCACCAACAATCAATTACAAGAGTCTCCAAATATTCAAGATTCTCACAAAAGGTCTAAAAAATAATCAAGAGTCTAACAATGATCAAGGGTCTAACCTCAAAAATGAAGTTTTTCGAACTATTTATAAAAAAAATAAAAACCTAATTAAATAAGGACTCTATTTGCTGGAAATCTGTCAAAACGCGGCTGGGTCGACGGACCTCGCGATGGATCGTCGTGGTCACGACGGACCGTCATGTACTCCGTCGTCCCATACTTGTACAATTTCTTCTACTGCTCTCTCCAATACCCTCGACGGCAGGTATGACGGATCGTCACAGTCACAACGGTCCGTCGAGGGTCTCCGTTCCAAAATACTTAAACTCCTAGAATTTGGGTACTGGGACTACTTCATTGAACTTCATGACGAACCAGCAGGACGGGCCGTCATGGCTACGACGGTCCATCACGCACTCCGTAACCTCACACTTGGTCAGACTTCCCCATCTTCCTTCAGCAGCTGCACTACGATACCACCTACAGACCGTCACGGGCACGACAAACCGTCACAAGCTTCGTAGGTGGTACTTTTCTGTATTTCTCATTCAAAAACCTCCGCATTCCCCTTTTAGACAGATTTCCTGCAAATAAAGAGAAACTTACATAAAAATTAGCACAAAAAGGCTTTTGGACACATGATATACCGTGGTTTCACGGTATTATTAATACATTTTTCTTAAGTTTAGTGTGTCCAAAAGCCTTTTTGTGCTAATTTTTATATAAGTTTCTCTTTATTTGCATGAAATCTGTTCAAAGATGTATGCGGAGGTTTTTGAGCGAAGAAATGCAGAAGAGACCACCTACGGAGCTTGTGACGGTCGGTCATGCTTTTGACGGTCCGTAGGTGGCAGCGTAGTGCATCTGCTGAAGGAAGATGGGGAAGTCTGACCAAGTGTGGGGTTACGGAGTCCACGACGGTCCGTCGTGTCAATTACGGTCCGTCCTGCAGGTTCATCATGAAGTTCAGAGAAGTAATCCCAGTACCAATATTCCAAGAGTTTAAGTGTTTTGGAACGAAGACCCTCGACGGACCGTTGTGTATATGACGGTCCGTCATACTTGCCGTCGAGGGTAATGAAGAGAGCAGCAGAACAAATTTCATCAAGTATGGGACGATGGAGTCCATGACGGTCCGTCGTGACCACGACGATCCGTCGCGAGGTCCGTCGACCAGCCGCGTTTTGACAGATTTCCAGCAAACAGAGTCCTTGTTTAATTAGGTTTTTATTTTCTATAAATAGTTTGAAAAACCTCGTTTTTGAGGGAGACTCCGTATTGTTAGACTCCGTATTGTGAGACTTTAGATTATCTTGACACTTTTATCATTGATTATTGGTGACTTTTACTGATTAATCAAGCAAGCTTTCGGATTTTACTCTTTCTCATTGAAGTAAGTTTGAGCGTATCAAATTTTGGCGCCGTTGCCGGGGATTATAGCTTTTAGATTAACTTAAACTTATTACTATAGTTTAGTTGATATTTTCTTGATTTTACTTTGTTTTATTGTTTTTGATTTGTGCAGAACCACCCTCCTTGTATGCCAAATACACGAAGAGTAAGAGGCATACCATCTTGATGAAGTCTGAGTAATCAAGTGTCCTCAGTCGTGCCGCGACGTTAAATCAGGCGCTTGTTGGGAGGCAACCCAATACTTATAGTTTTTATTTCTAGTAATGGTAGTATTTTCTACTAATGGGTTTTAAATTTGCACGGCACATTACCAGGAAATTCTGCAGAAAATTACTCTGCAGCAGTCACTGACGGATATAGTGATGGATCGCTGCTTCTGCGACGGACCGTCCCATGAATCCGTCGTACCAGGTACGTCTTTCTGTTATTTTCAAACAAGGGCACACGCGACGGAACAAACGACGGATCGTCACAACTAAGACGGACCGTCGTCGGGGACTCGTCGCGTCATTAATGAGACGTACCCGACCCGACCCGGCTGGAGTCTTTTTCAAAATTCTCCCTCTACCAACCGATCATTGTTCCCCCAAAATCCTCTAAAGCCCTAAAATTTATCATCTACTAGTCGAAGTTGCTGCTGTGGGTGTCTTCTCGGTCACCAAATACTTTTCCATCTTGTTTTTCTCCAATTCTCAGGTATGTGTCTCTAATTTCTACTCATTTATCTTGCATTTTTGCTTATAAATTAATTTTTGCCTAGTTTTTATTGATATGTTCATTTCTTTTATATAAAATTCTATCTAACCTAGGTTAAAAATCTCCGAAATTGCCGTGTTTACAACCCTAGACATAGGTGCTTTTGCAATTACTAGTTTACTTGGTATTTGGGTTAGACAAATGTAGGTCCAAAACACTACAAATTCGATTTGGGTCATCGGGGATGAATGGGGTACCCCCAGTTCTTCACTGATCTACAGAAGAGACCCCGATGACGGACCGTTGTACCCACGATGGACCGTCGTATGGTCTGTTCCAAAAGACTTAACACCCCACTATCCACTTTTTCTAAGTGCCCTTCAACGGCCACATGTGACGAACCGTCATCTTTACGACGGTCCGTCCTGCACAACCGTTCTGGTTGTCAGAGACCCTGTTTCTAAGGGTCTCTCTCCATTTTTCTAAGTGTCCTCAAACGGACGAGTACGACAGACCGTCATACACACGACGGTCCGTCCTGCATGACCGTTATGACGGTCAGAGACCCCTCTCCTAAGGGTCTCCATTTTTTTTCAAGTGTCCTCCGACGGACACCTATGACGGACCGTCGTAGGTTTGACGGTCCGTCCTGCACATACCGTCATACTAGTCAGAGACTCTCCTTCAGGTTTCTCCATATATAAATAGTCCAAGTAAGACACGATGGACCCCATGACGGTCCGTCGTAGTCACGACGTGTCGTCACCAGGCCCGTCGTGGGTCACTATTACTATAGAAATGACATACTATTTTCAATTTTTTTTGTGTGGTTTTGCTTGTCTTGTTTGCCACTACTCGTACTAATATTGATCCTTTACAGGTACTATCTACTATGGCACCCAAGCAAGATCGAATCTATGCACGCGGGCGATCGAAGTCTGTCGCCCCGTCTGCGCGCATGGTCATTGGCTCTGATGATGAGTGTGACCCCGAGTATGTGCCCCCAGGCACTTCCACCCCTGCCCGTGCTGCACGTGCTCCTAGAGCCACACCCAAAAAGGTGGCGTCCGGCGTAGTCACTACCTCCCAGTCTGATGAGGAGCGCACACTGACCGGCACACCCTCTGGGTCAGCCACAAATGAAGAAGGAGCGCCGTGAGATGGAGGCTGCGAGGAGAGCCTCACTTGCTGAGGAGGAGGCGCATCAGATGAGAGCATCAGAGTTAGCGGCTGGGGCGTCTAGCTCCAGAACTGTGGAGATAGCAGGAGGCACTACTTATGGTGCGGTTGTTGCTGAGGACACCACTGAGGGTGTCCAGATTGCAGAGGA
>NC_028647.1:32005892-32030714 GCF_001406875.1 Solanum pennellii | reverse complement strand
TTCTGGAGCATGATGTCTAAAATGATATCCTGATAAAATGGAAAATGATGCATGACTAGGCATAGAAATTGATAAATGTGTGGCTCTAAGCATGACATAGAGGTACACCACTGCATGACCTTAAGTCTAAAATTCGAACTAGGTGTCTGATAATCTGGTAGAGTGATGAGATGTCAAGTGAGTGTGAGGAAGAGTTGAATAGTCCACTATTTGTACTGAGCTAGAACTTGCCTGGTTAGTCCTGCTAAAAGTAAGCTGTAATAGACAATTAGGAAAGGATCATAGGCCCTTACTCAATAAGCATAAACAGGGTCCCAACTAAATCTCCTAGTTCTTGAACTATGTTGCTCCCATAGGAATACTAGCTAGTGAATCAACGTAGTTTCTATGTTCATGTTTTGGCACTACCTTGGCAAGTAGTCCACCTTCTTTCGGTGTAGGGTTCTATAACATGAGATTCCACATTAGCTCATGTGGTCTGTGTCGGTTAAGGCAAGATGTTCCTAAAAAGGTAAAATGGTCTATAGGATTGAACTCTAACTAAGATGACCTAAGGGGTTTAGCTTAGTCTAGGCACGGCTATGGAACTCTACCTTCATTGCACTACTTATCCTTTAAAGGACTCTTAGGAGGATGTTCTTATGTATGAAAATGCTTATAATGCTATATGACATGTATATGATGAACTTTCACATTGTTGATACTATATATTGATTGGTGTCACTTATGAATATGTGATGGTCTATATTGTTAAAGTACGATGTTATGTACTCTTAAATGTTATGATGCGTGAATTAGGATGTTTGTCATGATGCTTGTTGGGTTACTTGATTAAGTAAGGTTATGGGGCTTTACTTGGTCATTGCACTTGTTGACTTGATAGGGGTTCATGGGTAAGTGTCTTACTTTGATTATGTTTAAATGTACTCTTATTCATGTTTGTGGCTATTATGACTTGATATAGAGTTACTTGACTATGTGTTCAATTATAGTATATGTATGATTGACTTGACTAGTTTTGATGTTTTTGCTATTGTGATGCACATGCTTATGACTTAATGAACAATTTCTACTTGTTGGCACGACCTTGTTGAATATGCATAAGTGTTTTCAAAGTAAATTGCATATCATTATGAAATGTCCCATGAATTTAATGAAAGTGTGCATATTGTCTCATACTAAGTACAAGTGGTGCACTGTCCCCATTTCTTTCTTTTCCCCAACATTTTAGGTTCCGGTCATTGAAGTGCTTTTTGAACACGATTTGAAGAAGGCTTGGATCTCTTTATCGTCCAAGTAGGGTAGGTCCTTACTTTCCGAGAGTGATGCCACTATCTGGATAATATAGGTTCTTTGAGTTTAAGACTTCTATGTTTCTCTCTTTTCCATTTGGTTTGAAACATTGTATAGCCCATGTGAGGCATTCTTACTTTGATGTATGAGTTATCCCAAGTTCTTACACTCTTATTAGCTGGTTATGATATGAGACGACAAGTATGACTATGTTCTATTTTATTCAATTATGTGCAATAAAATTAGAAGACTACGTAATTTCCCTATATGAAGGGTCTATGTATACTCTATATATATACAATGTGAATGATCTATGTAAACCTCCGAGTAGAAGTAATGAAATGTTTTAAATTTTTCACTAAATTTGACCTATAAATGTAATGATGTAATCTAAGAGGCTAATCTTAGTCCTCAAAGAGGACGACGACACCGGTTACATCTAAGGGCTATTCCCGAATGTGACAAACATGGTATCAGAGGATGAGGTTAAACATATTTGAGTCTAAGTTTCTCTCAACAACGTCAATGTAGGTTCATAGTCATAATTGTGAAGTGCGCCACACTTATGAATAGGAATCTATGAGATGCTTAAGAAAGTCTCACTTTTTTGGAAGTCCAATATTGTTCCTTTCAAGTGTTAATTCCATGTGTTTTTTCATCTACTACTCTTATTGTGGTTATAGGCAATGTATACTTCAAGGAACGTAGCACGAAGACTTGAAGAAGAGATTGTCAATAAGGGAGTTCCTCCCCTGGGTGATCAAGTTCCTCCTCTTGAGGAAGATGTGAATGATGATGAAGCCCCGGTGTATCCTACTCCTTTGACGGATGAGAACATAAGGGCCGCTTTCTTTCAAATGGCCCAAGCCATTACTACCCAAGCAGAAGCCGCCACTACTCAAGCCCAAGCCATGACGGCCCAAGCTAATCGAGAGGTTGTACTTTGAGTTCATAAACAAGCTGCTTCCATGGCTTCTAAGGGATTTCACTAGGATGAACCGTCCTACTTTCTATCGGTCCAAGGTTGAAGAAGATTCCCAATATTTCATTATTGAAATCTACAAGATCCTCTATGCTATGGGGTTGTCTACTAGTGAGAAGGTCGAGTTAGCCACCTATCAACTAAAGGATGTGGCTACAGAATGGTACGTCCAATGGAGAGACAATAGGCCTTTAAGAGGTGGACACGTGATAAGGGAAGTGTACAAGAAAGCTTTTCTTGATCAGTTCTTTTCTAGGGAAAAAAGGAAAGCTAATGTTGTGTATTTCATCAACGTTCACCAAAGAGGTATGAGTGTTCATGAATACTCCTTGAAATTCACCAAATTGTAAAAATATGTTCCTTCTTTGGTTTCTGATCCTAGATATGCAATGAGCCGTTTTGTGATGGGGATGTCGGATGATTTGCAAGAGGAGTGTCATTCGGCTATGCTACATGATAACATAAACATTTCTCGTCTAATAGTTCATGCCCAACATGTAGAAGAGGCAAGGGATAAGAGGAGTGCAAGATCTTTTGATGGTGGTTCTTCAAAGAATAGTCTTGATATACAAGACAATCTAGGTTTAAGAAGTGGGTTTCTAATAAAGTTCCTTCTATGTTTCTTAAGGCTAGGTATGATAGGGTGTCTAACCTTAAGCCAAAAAGGCAAAGGGTACTAGTTCACGAACCATAAAGCCAACTTGTGAAAAGTGTGGCAAGAAGAACTATGGTGATTCTTAAGGGGACGGAAAAATGTTTTTGGTGTGGTAAAAGTGGTCACAACGTTAAGTATTGCACAAATGTGAGAGGTCAAGAAAAGGGTAGTGGTCAAGCTCAAGCAAGTGGTTCAAATGAGGCTCTGAAGAAGAATCGCTTATATGCTCTCCACCCAAGGGGAGAGCGAGAGACCTCCCGGCGTGGTAACCAGTATGTTGAAAGTCTTTTATATTGATGTATATGTCTTACTTGATCCCGGTCCTACCGTACCAGGTTTTACTCCTCTAGTAGCTAAAAAGTTTGACATTTTTCTTTATATTTTGCATGAACCTTTTATAGTGTCTACCCCGATGGGTGAGTCGGTTGTTGCAAAAAGGGCGTACAGAAATTGTTCTATAATGTTGCCAAATAGGTTTTCTTATGTATAACTAGTAGAACTTCGTATCCTAGATTTTGATGGCATTTTGGGTATGATATTGTTGCATGCTTGGTTTGCCTCAATAGATTGTAGAACGAGGATGGTAAAGTTTAACTTTCCATATAAGCTCATTTTAGAGTGGAAGGGGGGAAATTCTATCCGTAGAAGTTGTATCATCTCTTGTTTGAAAGCATGAAAAATGATCTCCAATGGGTGCTTATATCATATTGTAAGAGTCCAACATCTTGACTCTGAAATTCCTCCCATTGAGTCAGTCCCCGTAGTGAAGGAATTTCCGGATATCTAGCCTAATGATCTTTTCGGTATTCCTCCCGAATGGGAAATTGATTTTGGCATCGACTTGTTACCGGATACAAATCCCATTTCAATTCCTCCTTATCGGATGGCTTCAGACGAAATGAAAGAGTGGAAGGCTCAACTCAAAGATTTACTATACAAAGGCTTCATTACACCTATTATTTCTCTAGGGGGTGCTCCAGTTTTGTTTGGGAAGAAAGATGATGGGTCCCTTCAAATGTGCATTGATTACCGCCAACTCAATAAAGTCACTATTAAAAACAAGTATGATCTCCCCGGATTGACGATTTGTTTGATCAACTACAAGGGACAAGCTACTTTTCTAAAATTGACTTGAGATTGCGGTATCACCAACTTAGGGAGAGAGGTGAAGATATAACAAAGACACCATTTCGTACTAGAACACAAAGTAATGTCTTTTGGTCTCACGAATACCCCGGCGGAGTTTATGGATCTCACAAATAGGGCGTTTAAAAGTTACCTAGATTTATTTGTCATTGTCTTCATTGACGATATATTGGTATATTAAAAAAAATTAAGGGTGATCAAATAAGCCATTTAAGGGTGGCTTCGCAAGTGCTTAAGGATAATCAATTATTTACCAATTATAGCAAATTTGAGTTTTGGTTGAGCTCGGTTGTATTTCTTGGTCATATCATCTCTAGTGAGGGAGTTGAGGTTAATCCAAGGAAAACTGAGGCGGTGAAAAATTGGCCTAGACCATTGACTCCAACCGACATTAGGAGTTTCGTGGGTCTAGCGGGTTATTATCGGAGGTTTGTAGATGGTTTTGCGTCCATTGCATCTCTCTTGACTACTTTGACCCAAAAGAGTAAGAAATTTGAGTGGTTGGGGGAATGTGAAAAGAACTTCCAAATCTTGAAAGATAGGCTTAGTTCTGCTCCGGTGTTGACTTTATCGGAGGGTACAAAGGGTTTCGTTGTGTATTATGATGCATCCCGAGTGGGATTAGGGTGTGTGCTTATGCAACGTGGGAAGGTGGTAACCTATGATTTTAGAAAACTTAAGGTGGATGAGAGAAACTATCCAACTCATGATTTCGAAACAGCGGTCGTGGTATTTGCCTTAAAAATGTGGAGGCATTACTTGTATGGAGTCCGTGTTAATGTGTATACCGACCATAAGAGTCTCCAATATGTGTTTACCAAAAAGAAGTTGAATCTTCAACAATGAAGGTGGTTAGAATTGTGGAAAGATTATGACCTGAGTGTTCTCTATCACCCCTGTAAGGCCAATGTGGTTGCAGATGCTCTAAGTTGTATGACCATGGGTAGTGTGTCTTACATAGATGAAGCCAACAAATACCTAGTGAGAGATGTTCATAGATTGTCTAGATTGAGTGTGAGGCTGGAAGATTCTCTGAATGATGGTTTCATGGTTCATCATAACTTCAAGTCATCTTTGGTAGTTGAGGTGAAGTCCAAACAACACCTTGATCAATCATTGATAGAGTTGAATGAATCGGTTCTTAGCAAGCTTAATGAGTCATTCTCCTTGGGCAGGATGGTGTCTTCAGCTATCAAGGTAGTTTGTTCCCAATGTAAATGGGTTGAGGAATCAGATCATTGAGGAAGCCTATGGGTCTGTTGCTCCATTCATCCGGGTTTGACAAAAATGTACCATGACCTCAGGGAAGTATTTTTGTGGGAAGGTTTCAAAAAGTACATAGCGGAGTTTGTTGCCAAGTGTCCAAATTTCCAATAAGTGAAAGCCAAGCATTAAAAGTCGAGTGGCTTGCTACAAGAAATTCAAGTTCCTACTACGAAGTTGGAAGATATCAATATGGATTTTTTGTAGTAGGTTTGCCTCGGACTCAAATGAAATATGACTCTATATGGGTGATTGTGGATAGGCTGACCAAGTTTGCTCATTTTATTTCCGTCAAGTCTAATTATTCGACAGAAGATTTTGCAAGTATCTTGATATATGATATTTTGTGTTGCCATGTTATTATGTTATCCATTATACCGGATCGGGGTGCACAATTCACATTTAGGTTTTGGAGGTCATTCCAAGAAGGGTTGGGTACTAAGATAAAGTAAAGTACCGCTTTACATCCCCAAACGGATGGTCAAGCAAAGTGTACTATTCAAACCCTTGAAGATATGCTTAGTCTTGTATTATTGATTTCTAGGGAAATTAGGACAAGCATTTGCCTTTGATAGAGTTTGCTTACAATAATAGTTTACATTTATCCATATCCATGGCTCCGTATGAAGACTTGTATGGTAGAAGGTGTAGGTATCATATTGGATGGTCTTAAGTGGGTGAACCTTCACTTCTTGGTCCCGATTTTATTTATAAGACTGTGGAGAAAGTTCATATTATAAGTAATCGCTTGCAAATGGCCTATAGTCGGCAAAAGTCCTAGGTTGATCATAGAAGAAGGGATTTAGAATTTGAAGAAAGTGATAAGGTGTATTTGAAAATTTTTCCTATTAAAGGGGCGTTTAGATTTGGCAAGAAAGGGAAGTTGAGTCCTCGTTATGTGGGTTCCTATGAAATCTTTCAAAGGGTTGGTAAGGTTGCCTATAAGTCAAGGTTAGTGAATTGACTTGGTTTCATCGATTTTCCATGTTTCCATGCTTAAGAAGTGTATCGGTGATCCCGAGTATATTCTTCCTATTGAGGGTCTTGGTGTTAAAGATAACCTCTGTTATGTGGAAGTTTCGGTTCAAATCCTTGATAGGCAAGTAAAGAAATTGAGGAATAAAGAAGTGGTTTCCGTAAAGGTTTTATGGAGGAATCACCTAGTTGAGGGTGCAACATTGGAGGCTGAGGCTGACATGAAGTCCCGTTACCCTAATATAATTGATAACTAGGTTAGTAGTTCTTAATAATAATGAAAATAATGATTAAAATTGATGTTCCTTTGATTTTTAGTGAAGTTTTGCAAAAGGTGAATTTTTTATATAGTTACAGTGAATTACAGTAAATGTGCATTTTGACTTAAAAATTATGCATTTTTTCTTGTTTAGAGTCATGTTGTGCATTTTGATATAGTGAGTTTTTGTTAAATGACATGTATCATGTTGGTAAGTTGAACTTTGGCATAATTTACTCATAAATGCTATGTTGAGCTTTGGTTGTTGTGAGAAGGATATTCCTCATAATATAATGTTGAGCCTTATGTGTCTCAATTGATGTTTTCAATTGCCTTGTGTAAGTGATATGGTTGATGTTGTTATGTATTGTTGTTTGTTGGGCTGCTAGTCTTGAGTCTATTCCTCCCTTCAAAAGATTTTAAGTGTCATTCGGGGACGAAAGTTCCTAAGCGGGGGATAATGTAACACTTCAAAAATTTAAGACGTTTTTTAGATCCTGACATAAGTCTCATATGTTCTAGACACTGTTTTAAGGTCCATTTTAATGAATATAAGCCATTTAGGCAGTCTAGAAACCAAAACGTCCAAGAACGTCCATGACATCTAGAAACTAGTTGAGGACGTACAAGTGTGCCTTAGTCTATTTAATTAGCATTTATAAGTCAAATAATGATGAAAATTGGTGGAACGGTGTATAACATGTGTTTAAGTCGATTCATTGTAAAAACGTCCGGGTACGACTCCCCAAGGACCAACCAAGGGCCCTTGAGGAAGACCCTTGCAAGAGTAGGCAAAAGCTGCAGAAAGGCAGTGCCACCAACGGATGCCACAGACGGGCCGTTGGTGAATCGACAGGGCGTTGATGACTCCGTCTATGAATACTTAGACAAATTTCGTGGGTGGTTGTTTTGCCAACTATCAGACCAAAACCACGGACACCATGATGCCCGTCAACTGACCTACGACCCGTCAGTCGGGGTCTCGTAGGTCAGGTCTGTGTTGTCGTAAGTAATTCATTTAATTATTCAAATAGGTTAGTTAGTTAATTAAAGTTTAATGGGGTTTCAATTAAGTTAATTAAGAACCTCTATATAAATACTTAGCCTAATTAAACTAGACATAAGCTGATAATTCCCAAACCCAAAAACTCTCTTCCTTCTCTCAACTTTCACTCTCTAGTGAAGAACACCGTTGAAGAACAAGCTAGGGGAGGGTTTAAGGGCTGCAAATATTAAAGTTTCATCACCAATCTTCATCAATTAGTATGTTATGGGATCAAATTCACGTTTGAGACCTCTTTCCTCAAAGGGTTCCATCAAATTGTTTTCAAAAATTTGAGTTTTCAAGTGGGTTTCATCCAATCTCGAAATTAATGTTATGCATTGATTTTTTTATGATTTTTTTGGATATTATTAATATATTAACATGTATTCAAACTCAATTATGATATATCTTGATGGAGTGGTCTAATTTGTAGAGGATGACCCTTAACCCTTAACCCTTAACCCTAGGTTATGATCTTGATATGAATTATATTTTATGTGTTCAATTTACTTGGTTATTGATTGAATTATTACTAAATGATTTTGTTGTACTAATAATGAATGATTATGGTTATTTATAGTCCTTTCATGCTAGTTTTTCAGAACTGATCTAGGTTATGAAATATGTTGTGAGTTGACCTAACTATCTATTCCTAAACTTTGATCTAGTATTGAATAATGATGTAGTGATTCTTTTGGCCTCGTTATCATCTAGTTCATTGAATTATGAGGATTTTGTAACCTAATTGGGTTTAATTGAGGGTTGACGGTAAGATCTTGATTATGGATTATGAAGGAGACTTGGTAAGTCTTGTGATCCCTATCCTTTACTTCAAATTGTGGTTAATTAAGATTAAGTCATGATGTTGTATTGGAGCATGCCTTGTATTAGGATTGATAGGATTGTATGATGTTGAATTGAATCGTCTAGACTATGATTTTTAGGTGTTGGCTCAAGATGTAAATGTTATAAGGATGGTAAATGATTTACCAATGTGACTTATCATGATATGAGAATGTTAATGTGCTAAATTCACCTATATGAATTTTTATTAAAGGACAATACTCATGTAATTCTTATTGAGCTATGATGATGATGATTTTTTTACAGGGGTTAGACCCTATGACCAACAATAAACTATGATGATTAATAAAGACATTAAAGACATTTCAAAAAGGGATTCTAGCGTAGCACCGAGTAAACTAGAGTGAGGAGTGTCCCTTCCCACATCGGGATGGTAGGATCACTAATGTACTATTGAGATTGGAGAATACAATACATGTAGCATAAAGAGGGTCCCAACTATATCTCCTAGATCTTAAACTATGTTGCCCCCTTAGGAATACTAGCTAGTGGATCCACGTAGTTGCTATGTTCATGTTTTGGTACTACCTTGGGAAGTAGTTTGCCTTCTTTTGGTGTAGGGTTCTATGACACCAAATTCCACATTAGATCATGTGGTTTATGTCGGTTAGGGTTAGATGTTCCTGAAAAGGTAAAATGGACTAAACGATTGAACTCTAACTAACATGACCTAAGGAGTTTAGCTTAGTCGAGGTAGGGGTATGCGACTTTACCTAAACATTAGGCTACTTAGCCTTTAAGGGATTCTAGGAGGATGTTCTTATGGATGAAAATTCTTATAATGCTATATGACATGTATATGATGAACTTGCACATTGTTGATACTATATGTTGATTGGTGTCACTTATGAATATGTGATGGTTTACATTGTTAAATTATGATGTTCTGTACTCTTAATTGTTATGATATATGAAGTAGAATGTTAGTCATGATGCTTTTTGGGTTACTTGATTGAGTAAAGTTATGGGGTTTTACTTGGTAATTGCACTTGTTGACTTTATAGGGGTTCATGGGTAAATGTCTTGCTTTGGTTATGTTGAAATGTACTCTTATTCATGCTTGTTGCTATTATGAATAAATGATAAAGTTACTTGAATATGTGTTGAATTTAGTATATGTATGATTGACTTAACTAGTTTTGATGTTGTTGGTCTGTGATGCACATGATTGTGACTTAATGAACATGTTCTATTGGTTGGTATGGTCTTGTTGAATATGCATAAGTGTTTTCAAAGTAAATTCATATCTTATGAAATGTCCCTTTTCTTAGCATTATTTTAAAGAATGTGTGCATATGCTCTCATACTTAATACAACTGGTGTACTAACTATATTTCTTCATTTTCCCCAACATTTTAGGTTTCGATCGTTGAAGAGCTTTTTGAAGACGACTTGAAGAAAGCTTGGATCTCTTGATCAGCCAAGTAGGGTAGGTCCTCACTTTCCGAAGGCGATGCCACTATCTAGCTAATGGATTTGTTTTGAGTTTAAGACTTCTATGTTTCTTCCTTTTCCCTTTAGTATGAAACATTGTATAATCCATGTGAGGCATTCTTACTTTGATGCATGAGTTATGCCCAAGTTTTTACACTCTTATTAGATGGTTATGAGATGAGAGGACTATTATGACTATGCTATATTTTATATACTTATGTGCAATAAAAGTAGAAGACTAAGTAAACTTCCTATACAAAGGGTCTGTGTATGCTCGATATATATATTCTTTGTATATGTAGATGTCTATGTAAACCTCCGAGTAGAAGTAATGAAAAGTTTTAAATTTTTCCGCTAAATTTGACCTATAAATGTTATGATGTAAGCTAAGAGACTAGTCTTAGTCCTCAAAGAGTATGACGACGCCGGTTACGTCTAGGGGCTATTCCCGGATGTGACAGGTCACTCCAACACATTATGACAACCTTTATCATTAAAATTCAACCACGATTCATCCTACTCATCCACTTTCACTATGAAAAGAATAAGTAAATTATTGATAACTTATATTACCTAATTAGATTTAGATAAATGGTGATATGTACAAGAGATATGTTTAACAATTTATTCTAAAATGATCCATTACAAATAAGTCATATGTATAACTAATGTTTTCCCCAAAAATGAATTATTTGAAATAATTTATAGTTGTATTTAATATTTTACCTTAAAATGAATTATCTGAAATAATTTATAGGGTATTGGGCCTGAATCTCCTCCATATTAGTTGAGATACAAAATTATGATAAGTTTTCATTGGAATCAAGTTAAGAAAAGTCTCAACCGAATCAAATTATGAAAAATTCTATCCAAATCAAACATGTTAGTATCTTGGAAACAAGAGTGAATAGCGTGTGAGAGGTTCCCTTGGAACCATCATGGAAATCTTTCAAACAAAACATGGCAATAATGAAAATTTTTTATTAGAATTAATCTCCTACACATACATTTATATAGTTGCACCAAATTGTGGAGAACTTTCTGTGGATTCAAATATGGCAAATTTTGAAAAAACAATTCTATATATGTATGAAAACAAATCTCCTAACAAGGCTAGGCTTACATAATGAGGATTTGAATTTATTACATTTTGTTCAAGTGATGCAGCAAAATTTGAGGAAGACCTATTGTAAGAGCTTTCAACATCAAGGAAAGCATCATATCACCGGATCATGCCTGTAGGTTCAATTCGTGCCCTTAGATTTGAAGGTAAATTTTTAGTAGAAAATCTGAAGATGCAGGCCAAATGACTCAATACGAAGTTCTTGTTGATGATCCTCAATACCTGTGTCTACATCATGAGAAGATGCAGACGAAATTACTCAATACGTGGAATGTAATAGCATGTAAAAGGAAATCCTAAAGCGTAACATAATCTTGAAACATCATTAATAAAAAGCTAAACATACTTACCTCTTCTCGAACTTACTTAACTCAAGGAATACTTAAAACTACACAAACTTACTCAATTAAGGAGTACTAAACGATAAGATACTCAAATTAGTAATTCGGTTCTCCACACAGTGAAACTCAACAATAAGGTACTCTACACAATGAAACACAAATTAACTCAAGATACTCAACTTCAGATACTAAACTTAATATGAAACAACAATAAGAGATGCAATATATGGAAAGCTTTTAAAACAATGGAAAGAAACTTCAATATATTTAAGAATATAATATACTTAGTTTTCATAGATGAAAATACATCATAACTTAGTGGTATTTTTTCTACTTGACAACAATCACTGTGAGCCAAAGTGATGATACAACATCTTGCCCACACTACGAGAATTGTCATATACTTTGTCGTCATATAAAACACCTTAAATAAGTTAATCCACTAGACTATGCTAAAATACTAAGGAATAATCTATATAGTACGATCCTGTGACATCTTGCTACTAGAAAGAACTAGAAAGGACTTTATAATCTAAATTTTTTTTTGGAAAGTATAGAGAAATTGGAAAATTTTGTCTAAATTAGGAAAGTGAGTTTTGGTTATTTTCAAATGAACACAAATCCTAGCTCAGAATGAGTTTGAATTACTTCAAGTTATGGTTGGAATTCCCTTGGTGAGATCTTTCCAGCGCCGCCGAGTTTGCGCAATTTCAAGTTCGAACGAGTAAGATATGCACTTTGAAAGTTGGGCTGTTGGATTAAGAAAATGTCCAATTCCGGGATTTTAAATGGTATTTTAGTCTTTTCACTACCCTATTAGTTTAATAAATTTTAAGGAGATTAATAGGGTCAATGCTAAATTAGTCAGTTTTAGAAGTTGGGAATTTTCACGCTAGAGCTAACAAGAAAGGAGAAGAGAAGAGAAGAAAAACAAGGGCAAAATTCGCAAAGATCATCGAATTAACTTGTGTATTTCGTCGGGGGTGATCCCTAAAAAGGTATGTGAGTCTTTCATAATGTTAGATTTGTTCACTTTTGTGCCAAGCATGTTGTATTCATCATGATTTCATCCTAAAAGATTGAATTTTGAATGTTCTCGAATGTTATTCTTGAGTTGAATTCGTTCTTGAACATGAATTGAAGTTTATGAATTTATTGATGTAGAAAGTTTTGTTTCTTGAGTTCTTTGGGATAGGTACTTGTACATATGAATTGGGTACATGATCAAAGTTGAAATTTAGAAAATAAATCGAATTAGAAAGAGCTAAGGTGAGGAACACATGATGAAAATTCGCCAACCGACTCCTGGGTAGAGCCAGGCACGACACGCCCCATTTGCGGTAATGGGCCTGGGTCACCATCCATGCATAGCGCTAGAATGAGGCCTTTGAATTTGAGGCCTGGCGCAGAGCACCCTTAACGCGCCCAAATCGGCATTTTTTGCCCAACTTTCGTAATTTAGTACGATTTAGCCTCTCTAAAGTGTTTTAACACTTACTAATGATTCTAACTTCTCCAAATGACTCCCAATCATATGGAAATCATCAAGATGCATGAATTATAACCTTGAATCCATAAGTTAAAATTCAATAAAAAATTAAAGACAAGTCTAGAAAGTTGTTGGAGTCCTTTCAAGAGTGAATAATAAATATAAGAAGAAGTTCATTTAACGTTTCATAAGTCTTTCAAAATGTTTTAATGTCGTTTTAAGACTTAAGTTTGAGTTCAGGTCAGATTAAAGTAAAGTCTTTTCTTCAAAGGAGTATTTGGAGAGTAAGTATTCCCAAAGAAGTATATAAATGTATTCATATTTAAAAAGAACGGAAACTGAGATTTTCGAAGAGCCTTAGGGCTAGTTTTCATTTCAAGAGTAATAGCTTTCTAAAGTAAGCAAGCAGGGAAACTCAAATTTCCAAGATAGAGTTTGAACTAAGTTTTTGAGTAGTAATCTCAAATCACAGAAGTAGCATGTTTTAATAACATAAGAGCCTGTATATTTTGGGAGTGGTATTGAGCATTGTTATAAGGGAAAGTTCAGACAACTCACAGCCCTATAAACCATGTAGCCGCCATGGGTAGCAAAGGTTCATATTTTTTATATGAACCCTTTTTATAGCATACTAATGGATCCAATAGGCAGTTCAAGTCTTACACCTTTGGCCGGGTGTCACGCCCCGACCTATCCACGAGGCGCGGACACGGAACCTAGGACCACAAGTGATCTCAAGCTAACCCTGCTAGCTCGATCATGAGCATATGAAAGAATATAAAATGTTGCAGAAGATAAATCATAATTTAAACTCAAAAGATAGGGAATACCCATATTCTATAACTGAGATATTTGAAAACAATGAGTTTAATACAAAGGAAATATTAACTCAATGGTAAGTTGAAACTAACTATGTCTGAAAATAGCCTCTAAACTGGACTAGAAATAATGGGACAAGCCTCAGCTAAATCAAGCAAAAACTGAAACTAAAAGACTAAATACTGAAAAGAAACTCATGACTAATGTCATCGGAGAATGAGGACTCACTACTGAATCTGTTAAACTGAAGATCGAAAATTGATCTATGCGTGATCTGGATGCTGAGAACTTGAACCTACATCATGAGAAGATGTAGCGCACGTATGCGTCAGTACTTGAAAGGTACTGAGCATGTGTGATACAATAAAGCTGAAATAAAACATAACTGAACAAGCACAAAAGCAAGTATAATAATCTAAACATGATATAGAGAATTATGAGCTACCTGAATGCAATGACCAATTTATATCATGCTGAAACTGGATACTGAGTTTACTGATAAGTGGTCAATGCCAGAGAGTCTGACTGAACTGTGGGATCTACTAATAACCGATAATAAAACCACATGAGCTAAATATGGAGTCCGATGTATACGCCCCATCGAGAGAAACCAATATACCCTACCAAAGGTATAAAGGCATGCTGGTGTGATCACTAAACTGATTGCCCACATAGGGGACTTAAAACCTACTTGGCTAGTAGTTCTGCGACTAATTGGGTCTGTGAACCCTAGTCCGACTCGATATTATGCTACTTTCATGGATTTATATAGTTAACTGATTATGTCTGAATTTCTGTACATACTGGATAGCTCAAAACTGAAAATGCAATATTTAATCTGATAGTGATTCATTAAAAACTAAGGCATGTATAACTGAATAATTGAAATATCTGACCTAGCATGTGTAATTCAAGAACTAAAGAAATGCAAAGCTAGGGTTCTGAAATTTATGAAATAATTTGAATAATAATATGGTAATGTTATTTGGAACATATAACTAATTAATTCATGAAGTTCTGTTGAAGTTCCAGAAACCCTAGGTCTAAGCATGATATGTGAATCAACAATCTCACTTAAAACTAGGGACCCAATGGGTGAAAGGCACCCACTAGTGAAATTCCAAATACCTGTTAATAAAATTCGTGGAGAAATATTCAGATTTAGGGGCTGGAACTGCTGGAACCTTGCTGCGTTCTTTTAAAACGGTTCTTGACCTTTTTATCCTTTCTTGCTTCTAATTTTCTAAGTTTTTTATTAATGATTTGACTTAGATAAGTTTTAGTTATATTTCTAGGATTAAATTGACTAAAATTTAATGATTTAGGGTAAAAACGACGTATCTTAGGGTTTAATCGAAATGGGAAAATACCAAAAGACACTTGGATAATATGCTGTCGGACCAGACGACGACAAGGACTTACGGTTTTTTGTTCCATCGATGGTCCATCGTTTGTCCCATAGGTTGGGCCTGTTTGGTAGGTCTTTACTAAAATAGGTATAACTTTTTACTCGGAGGTCGGATTTATTCAAGGTTGGTGACTATAGAAACATAATTAAAATATCTATCTGTGGGTAGGTCATAGGACACGTAATTCATTTTGTGCTAAGAGTTATGACCATTTGAAGTTGACGCAACTACATTTTCCCCATAACTGTTTGCTATTTCTCACATACGGTCAAACCTACGGTCCATCTACGGACCGTTCTGGTCATCCGTGGCTCTTGTTAGAGAGTGGGTAAATGGGGTGTCAATCGACAGTCACGGACTACGGACCGTAGTCTGACCGTAGGTCCATCCGTCGATCATTAGTTAACCAAATTTTCCTTGGCTGAGATTTTGGGGGTTCCTGACCCTATTTACGGATGTGCAGGAAGGACCGTGGGTAAGTCTACGGTCCGTCGATGGCCCCGTTGGTTACATGTACACGTTTTTGTTAAAAGCTGGTTTTTGGTCTATTTTGGATACGGAGTGTTACATTATCTCCCCTTGGGAACATTCGTCCTCGAATGAAGACTAAAACACCTTGAATAGAGGGAGAGAGTTGCAAACCCTACTGCTAAAAACTAAAAATTGAGTTCCTGATTAGATTGAGTTCCGAGAACATGCAAATATGCTAAAAATGCAAGGAAAACTGAGGGAACATTATTCTAAGACTGAATTCATGCATGAATAACTGGAAAACTGAAGAGGGACTATTTCCTCAAGCTGGAGTGGAATCGGAAGGAAAGAGGTGAGAATACTTGGCTTTGATGGCTACTTTTGCTTCCCAAGTAGCTCCCTCTACGGACTGACACCTCGACAAAAACTTGACTGAAGCGACTTATTTATTTCTCAACCTTCTAACCTGACGGTCTGAATCTCAACTGGCACATCCTCATAAGAAAGACTATCTTTCACCGCCATACTCTCTAATGGCACTAAAGAGGCTGGATCACCCACACACTTCTTCAAGAGTGAGATGTGGAAGAGCGGATGCACTGCTGTTAATTCTGCTGGCAACTCTAACTCATCTTCCACCTTGGCAACCCTTTTAAAAATATTGTAAGGGCCTACATATCTAGGACTGAGCTTTCCTTTCTTGCCAAATCTCATCACTCCTTTCATAGGTGACACTTTCAGGATAACCCAATCATCAACTTGGAATTGTAGTTCCCTTCTTCTCAAATCTGCGTAAGATTTCTGACCACTCTAGGCTATGTTAAGTCTATCTCTAATGAGTTGGACTTTCTACATAGCATAAAGGACTGAATCTGGCCCTATTAAAACTGCTTCACCTACTTCAAACCAACCAATAGGAGATCTATATCTATGGCAATACAAAGCTTCATAAGGGGTAATCTAAATGTTGGAACGGTAGCTATTGTTATAGGAAAATTCAATAAGAGAAAGGTGATCATCCCCACTACACTTGAAATCGATCACACAATCACTCAACATATTCTCTAAGGTGTAAATTGTATGCTCTTCCTGCCCATCCGTCTGTGGATGAAATATTGTACTAAGGTTCACTTGAGTACCAAGACCCTTCTGAAATGACTTCCAGAATTGAGAGGTAAACTGAGGACCTCTATCTGAGATGATAGACAAAGGAATCCCATGAAACCTAACAATTTCATTAATGTAATGCTTAGCATGGTCCTCTGTCGAATATGTAGTCTTAATCGCTCAAAAGTGAGAAGACTTAGTAATCCTATAACCTATCACCTAAATTGAGTGGTGCTATCTGTGAGTACGAGGTAGCACTGTGATGAAATTCATATTGATCACTTCCCACTTCCAAGTAGGAATATCGATCTCTTGTGTCATACAACCTGGTTTCTGATGTTCTACCTTGAATTGCTTGCAATTGGGGAACTTACTCACAAAGTCTGCTATATCCCTATTCATGCCATTCTACCAATTGACATCCAACTGATCGTGGTACATATTAGTGGCACCTAGGTGAATAGAATATCTGGAGTTATGGGCTTCCGCAAGGATATGCTTTCTCAACTCGCCCACATCAGGAACACACAATTATCGTGGTATCGAAGTACACCATCTCCACCTTGGGAGAAAACCTCCATTCTCTGATTGTGTACTGCATTATTAAGTTCAGGAAAAATTGAATCACTATCTTGCTTTTCCATAATGTCCACTACAAAGAAAATTCTGCCCCATTCTGAACTGTTACACCACTATGTGATTTGCTCATAAGGCGAACTCCTAAGCGAACAAGCCTTTGAACATCCTTCACTAGATCATTCCTTTCTTCCTCAACGTGGGCTACACTACCCATAGATAATCTACTGAGAGTATCTTCTACTACATTCGCCTTACTCGGATGATAATGCACACTCATATCATAATCCTTAGGAAACTCTGGTCATCTTCTCTGTGGAAGATTCAACTCTTTCCAGGTGAACACATACTGAATACTATTATGATCAGTGAACATCTACGTGAACACCATACAAGTAGTGTCTCCGGATCTTGAGTGAAAACGCCACTTCTGCAAGCTCGAATTCATGAGTTGGATATTTCTTCTCATGCACCTTAAGATGTGTAGAAGCATACACTATAACCTTATCTCGATGCATCAACACACAACCTAGGCCAACTCTGGATGCATCAAAATAGATCACAAAACCATCTGAACCTTCTGGTAGAGTCAAGACAGGAGTTGTAGTTAATATTGTTTTCAATTCTGCAAAGCTTTTCTCACAATTATCTGACTATTGAAACTTGACCATCTTCTGAGTCAACCTAGTCAATGGTGAGGCTATGGAGGTGAATCCTACCACGAACCTTCTATAATAACTCACTAGACCTAAGAAAATTCTAATATCTGCAGCAGAGGTAGGTTTAGGCCATTGTTTCACTACTTCTATCTTCTGTGAATCCATTCAGATCCCTTCGCTAGATACAATGTGACCAAGGAAAGCAACAGATTCCAACCACAACTCATATTTGGTAAACTTATAGAATAAACGGCGATCCTTGAGAGTCTGTAAAACAATTCTCAAATGATTCGCAACTCCTTCCTCATTTTTAGAGTAAATGAGGATATCATCAATGAAGACAATAACGAACAAGTCCAAGTACTGTTTGAACACTCTCTTCATCAAATTCATTAAAGCTTTAGGAGCATTTGTTAGTCCAAACGACATAATTACAAATTCGTAATGACCATACCTAGTTCAGAAGGTTGTTTTTGGAATGTCACTATCACTGACTCTAAGTTGATGATAACCCGATCGGAGGTCTATATTTGAGAAGTGACTAGCACCCTGAAATTGATCAAACAAGTCATCAATCTTGGGGATGGGATACTTATTCTTGATTATGACCTTGTTCAACTGTATAGTCAATGAACATTCTGAGAGAACAATCTTTCTTCCTTACGAACAACATTGGTGCACCCCATGGTGAAATACTAGTTCTGATGAAGCCCTTATCTAGAAGGTCTTTCAACTACTCTTTCAATTCCTTAAGTTTTGTTGGAGCCATTATTTATGGAGGAATAGAAATAGGTTGTGTATTTTGAAGGAGATGAATTCCAAAGTAGTTTTCTCTTTCGGGAGGGACTCCGAGAAGATCTTATGGAAATACTTGTGGAAACTCAAAATCTACTGGAACTGACTCAAGAGTTGGGGTTTCATAGCTAGAATCCTTAACCCTAACTAGATGATAGACATAACCCTTAGAGATTATCTTTCTGTCCTTAAGGTAATAAATGAATCGACCCATAGGCGCTAAGCTACTACCCTTCCATTCTAGGATTGGTTCGTCTTGAAACTGAAAATGAACAATCCTAGTTCTACAATAGACTGAGGCATAACAGGAATGTAACCAATCCATGCCTATAATGACATTAAATTCTACAATTTCTAACTCTACAGATCTACTGAGGTGATTTTCTGAGAGACTGTGACAGCGCAATTTCTGTATACCCGTCTTTTCACATAGTAAAATATACCATGTGTGAGTCACATTCATAAGCTGGTAGGATGCAAATTTCACCTATCACTACCAGTTACTTGCATCACAATAAATATTTTCTTGACCTCATAAATGAACTTCATGAATCCTTACCAACTCGTGACCCTAAAAATATATGCGGATTCATCCTAATAAAATCACAAACTCTGGCTGCCACTAATCGATCAATTATATTAGCAGGAACTCGAACCTGCTGATTTTTCTTGTTTGTCATACTCTGAGCCAAAAGCTGAATTGGCATTCTAAAAGTCTACACTAGAACTTCCTTATCTGGTACTAGAGGAACTGCATTAGCATTGTGTGCATTAGTATTCCATGCCTAAGCTCTATGAGAAGGCATGATCTTAAGCGCACAACGTCCAGTTAGAATGAAATTAGATCATACCTTCCGCACGATAAGAGTAACAAGAAAGTGAAGGTTTCCTAAAAACACTTTGTAGCCTCCATCTCATTAGATGTGGTGCACTTCACACCCACGAAACCGACACTACATAGTACGGCTTTTCAGACATCCTAGGGCTCTTGAACCTAGTGCTCTGATAGAAGGTTTCGTCACGCCCCGAGCTACCCCCGAGACTCGGACACGGAACCTAAGACAACAAGTGATCCCAAGCTAACCCTACTGGCATTATCATGGGCATACTAAAGAATATAAACTGTTTTAGAAGCTAAATCCCAATTTATACTCGAAAGATGGGGAATAGCCATATTCTATAACTGAGATATTTGAAAACAATGAGTTTAATACAAAGGAAATATTAACTCAATGCTAAGCTGAAACTAATTATGTCTTGAAATAGCCTATAAACTAGACTAAAAATACTAGGACAAGCCCCAACTAAATTTAGCAAAAAATAAAACTAAAAGACGAAATACTAAAAACAAAATCATGACTATTGTCCTCGGAGAATGAGGACTCACCACTAAATCTGCTGAATTGAAGATCGGAAATTGATCTAGGCGTGATGTGGATGTTGAGAATCTAAACCTAAATCACGAGAAGATGTAGCGCATGTATGCGTCAGTACTTGAAAGGTACTAAGCATGTAGGATAGAATAATGTTGAAATAAAATATAACTGAACAAGTACAAAAGCAAGTATAATAATCTTAACATGATATAAAAAATTCTAAGCTAACTGAATGCAATGACCAATTTATAACATGCTGAAACTGCATACTAAGTTTACTGATAAATGGTCAATGCAAGAGAGTCTGACTGAACTATGGGAGCTACTAATAACCGACACCCCATCAAGAGGACCCAATATATCATGCCAAAGGCATAAAGGAATGCTGGCGTGATTACTTACTTGATTGCCCACGGAGGGGACTTAAAACCTACTTGGCTAGTAGTTCAGGGACTAATTCGGTACGCTGAACCATAGTCTAACTTGGTATTATGCTACTCCCATGGATTTATATATTTAACTGATTATGTCTGAAAATTTTCTTTAAATACCTTATAGCTCAAAAATGAACATGCAAACTGAGAATGCAACATTTAATCTGATAATAATGCACTAAAAACTGAGGCATGTATAACTGAATAACTGAAATATCTGACATAGCATGTGTAATTCAAGAACTAAAGAAATACAAAAGTTAGGGTTCTGAAATTAATGCAATAACCTGAGTAATAACATGGTAATTTGATTCAGAAATATAACTAATTAATTCATAATGTTCTGTTGAAGTTCTAGAAACACTAGGTCTAAGCATGATATGGGAATCAACAATCTAACTGAAAACTAAGGACGCAATGGGTGAAAAGAACCCACTAGTGAAATCCCATATACCAAGTGATGAAATTCACGGAGAAATATTCAAATTTCAGGGCAGGAACTGCTGGAACCTTGATGTATTCTTGAACTAGGGTTCTTGACCTTTTTCTCCTCTCTTGCTTCTAATTTTATATGTTTTTTTAATGATTTGCTTAGATAAGTTTTAGTTATGTTTCTAGGCTTAAATTGACTAAAATTTAATGATTTAGGGTCAAAATGATGTATATTAGGGTTTAAACAAAGTGGTAAAAGAGCAAAATACCCCTGGGTTGTCGGACCAAACGACGACCAGGACTGCCGGTCCTTCGTTCCATCGATGGTCCGTTGTTTGGTCCGTAGGTTGGGCGTGTTTGACACGCCTATACTAAAACAGGCATAACTTCTTACTCGGAGGTTGGATTTTAGTAAGGTTGGTGACTATGGAAAGCTAATTCAATTATCTATCTGTGGGTTGGTTATCGGACACCTAATTATTTTTGTGATAAGACTTATGACCATTTGAAGTTGACCCAACTGCATTTTCCCCCTAATTGTCTGCCATTTCTCACCTATGGTCAGACCTATGGACTGTAGGTCCACTTACATACCGTGCTGGTCATCCGTTGCTCTTGTTAGAGAGTGGATGAATGGGGTGTCGACGGTCGCGGACTACGACAATAGTCTGACCGTAGGTCCATCTGTTGATCATGAGTTAACAAAATTTTCATGGGCAGAGATTTTGGGGATTTTTCGACCCCATTGACAAATGTGCAGGACAGACCGTGGGTAAGTCTACGGTCCGTCTATGGTCCCATTGGTTTCACCTACAGGTTTTTCTAAAAAGCTGGTTTTTGGTCTGTTTTGGATACGGGGTGTTAAGTCGGGCATAAGATGTGCTAGCAGCGTGAGGTAGATCGTTGTATCATTTTTAGCGCTCTTAGGTGATGGTTGTCAGTTAGAGAAATTCCCGCGGAAGTTAAATATATTTATACATATACATCAATTTATCTATATTTTACACCCATCTGAAATTTAATTGTATCCTTGTTCACATTCAAGTTCACAATATGTTTTCAACCATATTTTCTTTATATTGCTCTTGCTTTTAAATTGCTTTATATTTAAATGAGTAAGTTCTATTGTGTTATGTTATTGATTAGTTGAAAAAAGCCAAGGTAAGTTTTTCTTCTTACTATTTTCAAGCTTAAGTTGTTTTAGCATTCAAACTTGCATACTCGTACATTCAATGTATTGATTCCAGTTGGCCTGTATCGTATGGTGATGCAACATAGGAAACGAGGATCTGCATCCGGCGCACCGTTAATCCACTTGAACACTCCTGAGTCAGTTTGTGAGCCTCGTTGCATTCCAAATGACTCTTTTTATTGATTTTTTCAGTATTTTCTTCATTAGAATGTTTGGGGTCTATCCCAACATCCATATCAGTTTTAGAAGGCTTCATCAATAGGCATTAATATGTTAGTCCTTTAGTCTTTCCATTTCTTTCTATTGTTAAGACTTGGGTTGCCTCTTTTGGCGAGATAAATGTTTTAAACCTTTACAACATTCTCAGTTAGTATGCCTTATTAGTTCAGCTAAGTTTGATCATTATAGTTATTTATTATTGTCTTATGTTGAGTTAAATAAGACAGGCTAAGGGTCAATTCGAGGACAGGAATGGTCTTTGAATGTTGGTCATGCCTAGGGTGTAGGCTTGAGGCATGACAAACTTGATATAAAAGCACAAATTTTAAGTGTCTTAGGGAGTCTTTGAAGTCGTGTCTGTAGAGTCCTAGTTCTCGGTGTGAAGCACGCCACATCTATATTAAGGAGGCTGAAACATGTATGAATTCCTTCACTTTTTACATACTAAATTTTTTTTCCTAACTCTTTATTAGGCATAACCGATTGTGAACTGGTCTTCTTTCTAACAGAAGTGGAAAGGACCTTCTTCATCATCTGCTAGTGCACCTCTGATATGCTCAAGCTTACTTCTCAAATAAGAAGTAAAGCGGTCGTATCAAGTAAAGAACCCAACTAATGAGGTTGGGATCGTTCCCATGAGGAAAATAGTTCACACTTAACTCCAATCTATTATTACTACTATTTAGTTAGTTATTTCTTTGGAAAGCAAAGACAATAAAAGGTTATTTTTTTACATCTAAATGAATGAAAATAACTATCTAAATTAAAGGAGACAACTAACAGTTTCAAATGTTGGAGTTTAATCAATTAATAAAAGTAACTAGGGTTTACGTGTTCCCCACAAGTTTCTAACTTGATAATTCTAACTATAACAATTCCTTTCTAGTATCTTGCATGCAAAGTGATATGTTATGTATTTCTTAATCCTTGGTCCGGCATCTAGAAATTTCACTTTGCACCTTGGTCCGACTACATGTGTTGCTATACTAACCCTTACTTTTACCTCATATTAAGAATCGTATTCGATATTTGCCTAAGTTATTATCTCGTACCAGTCATTACTAGCCTATTAGATAGTATACACCTAAATCTGTGTTGATAATTATTTTCCTATTATCTACCTCCTTGGTCCGGCAAGTAGCATTAAGGCAAAATCTAACGTTGGTCATCTGTTAAAAAGACTTCTAAGCGAAAGAATTATCAATACATGCAAGACACTATTCTAGAATTATTATTTTAGTTAAGTTTTACCTCATTATTCGCCTATGGTTCCCACAACCCTAGTTATGGAGTTTACTTTCCCATAGTCATAATCACAATATTCAAATATGTAATATAAGAATTCTTCACTTACTTCTATGAGAAAGAATAAAATCCAGAAGTTCACTTGATTAATCAACAAAAATCACCAACAATCAATTACTGAAATTAATTGAAGACTAAAGATTCTCCAAAAGTGTAATAATAATCACAAAGTCTAATCCACAAAAGAAGCTCAAATAATCAAGAGTCTAACTGTTATGAAAATCTAACTACCAAAGAGTCTAACACCAAAAATGAGGTTTTCGAACAATTTATAAGAAATAAAAACCTAACTAAATAAGGACTCTATTTGCTGGGAATCTGTCAAAATGCGGCTGGGTCGACGGACCTCGCGACAGAACGTCGTGGTCCCGACGGGCCGTCATGGACTCCATCGTCCCATACTTGTTCAATTTCTTCTGCTGCTCTCTTCATTACCCTCGACGACAAGTATGAAGGATCGTCACAGTCACAACGGTCCGTCGAGGGTCTCCGTTCCAAAACACTTAAACTCTTGGAATTTGGGTACTGGGACTACTTCTCTGATGTTCATGACGCACCAGCAGGACGGACCGTCATGGCTACGACGGTACGTCACGCACTCCATAACCCCACACTTTGTCAAAATTCCTCATCTTCCTTCAGCAGTTGCACTACGATGCCACCTACGGAGTGTCACGAGCACGATGGACCATCACAAGCTCCGTAGATGGTACTTTTCTGCATTTCTTGCTCAAAAAACCTCCGCAATTATATTTTAGATAGATTTCCTGCAAATAAAGAGAAGTTTAAATAAAAATTATTACAAAAAGGCTTTTGGACACACACTAAACTTAAGGAAAAAGTATTAAAAATACCGTGAAACTACGGTATATGAACACCCTCAACTTAAATTCGTTGTTTGTCCTCAAGCGACGCACTATGACTCAATACAAAATCTTTGTACAATAGTATCCATGTTTTATCTTTCGCAATCATTTGTCTATCAATCCTGATCAATCTCATCATATATATTCATGATATCACTATTAGGCTTGAATTATGTGGAATCAGACCATGACACAGACTCACCATGAACTAACACNGCTCAGCTGGAGAGGCCTAGCCTGATCTGAGAAGTGCTAATTCGGTTCGGATAGACTTCATTCAAGAATGCCACCGC
>NC_028647.1:31989008-32005513 GCF_001406875.1 Solanum pennellii | reverse complement strand
TAGGTGCTTGTCTAGTTCCCGGTGAGACCGTTGATTTTGCGAAGGCCCGAGGTCCCCGCTTTCTTTGCTTGAAGCTCAGGTATTCTTCCTTCACCCACTTATGAAATTGAAGCATGTAGTCTCGCCGCTAGTAGCCATGCTACCTTCTTTGGCCCTGCCTTACAATTACCTCGTACTAATCAATACTAGCCTATTAGATAGTATACAATAAATTTATGTTGATAATGGTTTTTCTATTATCTACCTCCTTGGTCCGACAAGTAGCATTAACACGAGTTATAGCGTTGGCCATCCGTTAAAAAGACTTCTAAACGAAAGAATTATCAATACATGCAAGACACTATTCTAGAATTGTTATTTTAGTTAGAATTTACCTCATTATTCGCCCATGGTTCCCACAACCCTAGTTATGGAGTTTAGTTATCCATAGCCATAATAACAATATTCATATATTTAATATAAGAATTCATGCACTTACTTTGATGAGAAAGAATAAAATCCAGAAGTTCACTTTATTAATAAACAAACGCACCAACAATCAATTCCAGAAAAAGTGTCTCAATTACTGAAATTAATCGAGGACTAAAGATTCTCCAAAAGTCTAACAACCCAAAATTCTAATAAAAAATAGTCTAACTAACCAAAGAGTCTAACCCCAAAAACGAGGTTTTTCCAACTATTTATAAAAAACAAAAACCTAATAAAAGAAGGCCTCTAATTGCTGAAAATCTATCAAAACGCGTCAGAGTCGATGGACCTCGTGACGGGCCGTCGTGGACACGACGGGCCATCATGGCCTCCGTCATCCTATACTTTACAAATCCTTCTGCTGCTTTCTTCATCACCCTTGACGAACAGGTATGACGAACCGTTCCAAGCACGACGGTCCATCGAGGGTCTCCGTTCCATAACACTAAAATTTCTTGGAATTTGGGTACTGGACTACTATCTGATCATCATGATGAACCAGCAGGACGGACCGCCGTGGCTATGACGGTCCATCATGAACTTCCGTAATCCCACACTTGTCAGATTTCCCCATCTTCCTTCAGCTGCTTCACTACGATGCCACCTACAAACCGTCACAGGCCCGACCGACCGTCACAAGCTCCGTAGGTGGTAACTTTTCTGCATTTTTTGCTGAAAAACTTTCGCGTTCATCTTTGGACAGATTTCCTGCAGATAAAGAGAAACTTACATAAAAATCAATACAAAAAGACTTTTGGACATACACTAAACTAGAGGAAAAAGCATCAAAATACCTGAAACCATGGTATATCAACCCCCTCAACTTAAATTCATTTTTTGTCCTCAAGTGACGCACTATGACCCACTACAAAATCTTTGTACAATAGTATCCATATTTTGGCTTTCGCAATCATTTGTCTATCAATCCTGATCAGTCTCATCATGTTTATGCATGTTATCACTGTTAGGCTTGAATTATGTGGGATCAGACCATGACACAGACTCATCGTGCACTGACACCTATCCTCTTCAATTTATCACCGAGGTGCTAATATTTCCGCTATGGCAACTAATGTCCTTACTTCAAAACAACATCCTCATTTTTCACACAATGATTTCAGATTGAGTATAAGGATTACTTTTCAACACTCACTCTCAGAACAAATTCACAACTCATTCATACATATTGCCATAAGCTTGCCCTTATTTTCACTTCTTTAAGTTCGCCATACAACTCTTAGGATCACGATAGGACTTTCTTAGCTAATAACATAGGCTCAGGGTCAGGTATGGTATATTTAGGTATTCTTTAGTGACTTTTTGCCCTCCTTGACATATCGGCTAAACATACCACTTTTCATCATTTTATTTCGCCCAATTTCTCACATTCTNTCGCCCAGTTTCTCATATTCTTTCACCTTGCTATTTTTCCTTCTTTCTTCATTTGTGTAAGTGAATCTCTTCTTTTCTTGCTTGTATNTTTGTATTAATTGTATTATCTTTTATTTATTTAATTTTTTTATTTCACTTTTCTTTCAACTAATTCTTGAGTCACTTTACTTTTGTTCTTTCTCTCTCTTTGTTCTTTCAACCCCACTTCCAGAGCATTCCTCATAATAGCCACCCTAAACTCATGGCTTTGCCATGAGTCAAAGTACACAATACCCAAAGTTGGGTCAGGGCCATAAAAAGGGTTGTTTACTGCATTATCCACCCTCAACTTATGCTTTTGGCATAAGCTGAGGTGCAAATATCCAAGGAGGGACCAGGCCCAACACATTATTCTTTGAAAAGATAAGTTAGGGTGAAAAAGAAAGGTCTAGTTTAAGCTCAAATCATTTGGATCAAAGAAGGATTAATTTCATTTGGTTTCCTTTTACTTAGGCTAAAAATGTGCTATGTTGAACAAGGGCCTATCATCCTTTCCTAATTGTCTATTACAATTTACTTTTAGCAAGACTAACCCAGAAAGTTCTAGCTCAGACACCTAGTTCGAATTCTAGACTTAGGGTCATACAGCGGTGTACCTCTATGTCATGCTTAGAGCCACACATTTAGCAATTACTATGCCTAGTCATGCATCATTTTCATTTCATCAGGATATCATTTTAGCCATCATGCTTCAGAATTAAAGTATGTACACAAGATATAGACATGCCGGTTCAACAGTAAAAATAATCAGTCTCTTGGGGAAAAAGAACACATGCAAGAAAACCCCAAAAGAGGGTAGTGAATTGGGCTACTCAGACTTCACCCTAGCACTCACTTTCCATTTACCCCACCCCCAACAAAAAGACATGCAATTGTCCTCAATGCATAAAAAAATTGAAATACAAGAGTGGTAGGTGAAGCAAACCTGTGGCGCAAAGCGCCGATGATCAGCAAGATGGTGGGTACGGTTCCCCAGAACCCACTACCTCTGTAATCTGGACACCCTCAGTAGTGTCCTCAGCATCAACAGCACTATCAGCAATGCCTCCTCCTAGCTCCACATTTCTGGAGCTTGATGCTCCAGCAGCAGACTCTACGGCCCTCATCGGACGCGCCTCCTCATCAGCAAGCGAGGCTCTTCTCGCAGCCTCCATCTCATGGCGCTCCTTCTTCCTTGATCGAGCCTCATCCTCCTCTTGACCCCTACGCCTCTTGTCATTCTCTCGAGGGGGAGGTGGTGCAATCTCAAAAGTAGCGAATAAGTCCGCCATCACTATGTCTTCAGCAGGCTCTGCAGAAGGGGCCTCAGACTCAGGCACCCTAGCCTCTAAGACCATATCGATGTCTGCGCGAAGACTGTCGATCGCAGCCTGGAGGGTCGACACATCCACCTGAGGGGCTGGCCGGGCTAGCAACTGCAACTCAAAAACGTCCAAGTGCTGATGAACCTCAGCGATCTTCCGCTCTATGTGCTGGACCCATCTCCGCTCCAAGCGCTCTTCTACCTCAGCAATAGAACTCTGCATCCAAGGCTGGATGTGATGCAGAATTGTAGCCATCTGCGCCTCTAATTTCTGGACCCTAGGAAGCGGGACCAGAGCGGGGAAAGGGCCTGAGCGAGAGGAGCTTGGGGCAGTGCTACTACTCGGGATAGACTCGACCGGGGTAGTGTCAGTGGAAGCCGCCTGCATAGCCGGGCGGGCTTGTGCTACCGTATCAGCCAGATTGTCACCAAGTGGAGGAAATTCTGGACGGGGCCCTCCGCGTGGAGCCAAATCATTGGCCTCTTCCCCGATGAGGCCGATATCAACAGTGCCCAGCGGGGTCTTGAGCTGATCCATGTGCCATATAGGCACACCTGCGGACCTTCATAGAGAAAATATCATGAACGGGAAAGGGTAAGTAGTTGTGACCTTAAAAGCCCTCTTGTGCATGACGGCCTATAGAAGCCAAGCAAAGTCCACCTCAAACCCGGCTATCATCGCCTCCATCAGTACTGCACGATCCCATGTGACTATATTATCAGCGGTTGTGGGGGAAAGGCAGCGGCGGACAATCAACCATAAAAACTTCGCCGTGAAGGTCAGGTTAGCCTTCTTGATGGCTCCCTTCCACTGGGTCACCCAGTCAGCACCCTCTCCATCAAGAAACAAGTGCAGCGCCATCCACCTCTTGGTGGTCTCTCTCAGCGATGGCTCCCGTAAGAATTGGCCATCTTTTACAATTTGCCACGGGTAGTCAAACTCGACTGTGAGAGGGGTCCGGTTGGCATCAAAATCCTCGTGGTATAGATACCAGTGGATGGCAGGCAGGGAGATATAAACTTGAATGCCACGTACTCGGACATGGTCCAGTGGGTCCTGTTTGGCGGGGGCAATCCGCCTCTCAATCTGTGATCTGAGAGTAGCTACGTAGGAGGCGTAGAACTCTCGGGCCATCTCTTCACTATAATGTCCCAACGAACGCGCTGTCCATTCCAGTCAATGTCTGGTGAAGAGATTGTGGATCTCTGGCATAGTCGGGAGAGTTCCCGTAAGGACCCGCCGCTCCAATGTATGTCTCCATGTCATGACTCTTTTGTCATTCAGACACTTTGCGTCTGAATATACCTGATACTACCCATCGACACACCACCGATTAGTTTGGTCGGCAATCGGGGTGAGAGCACGAGTCAGTAAGTCGGGTGTGGATTCCGAAAGGTCAGCCTCATCAGACGAGGCAGACTGTACAGCTGTGGCGGGTGCAGGGACCTCAGCAGATCCGGAGGCTTCCTACGACCACGAAAATCCTAAGGAGCCAGATGCTACTTCGTCCTGAGTAGCTGACCCAGAAGGTGTGTCGGTCAGTGTGCGCTCTTCATCAGACTGGGAGGCAGTGACTACGCTGGACGCCACCTTTCCTGGTGTGGCTCTGGCAGCACGTGCAGCTCGAGATGGGGTGGAAGTGCCTGGGGGCACGTACTCGGGGTCACGCTCATCATCAGAGCCAATGACCAGGCGGGCAGACAAAGTGACAGACTTTGATCGCCCACGTGCGTAGACTCGATCTTGTTTTGTTGCCACAATAGATAGTACCTTTAAATAATCACTATTAATACTATAAGGAGCAAACAAGACAAGCAAAACGACACAAAATAAATAAAAGAGTTAAGATGTAATGACATTTCTATAGTAACAGTGAAACACGACGGACCGTCGAGGGTATGACGGCCCGTCATAGGTGTCCGTCAAAGGACACCTGGAAAAACTGAGAGACCCTTAAGAATAGGATCTCTGACCGTCATGACGGTATGTGCAGGACGGACCGTTGTGATGATGACGGTCCGTCGCATGTGTCCGTTGAAGGACACTTAGATAAAGTGGGAGACCCTTAGAAACAGGGTCTCTGACAACCAGAATGGTTTTGCAGGACGGACGTTGTGGGAATGACGGTCTGTCGCATGTCTCCGTTAGTGGACACTTGGAGAAAATTGGACAGCGGGGTGTTGGGGATGTTGGGAAGGACCCAATGACGGTCCGTTATGGGTACGACGATCCATCATCGGGGTCTCGTTCTATCATTAGTGACAGAACTGGGGATGCCCCATTCATCCCCTATGACCCAAATGGAATTGTTAGTTTTTTTAACCTACATTTGTCTAACCAAAATACCTAGTAAACTAGCATTGCTAAAGCTCCTATTTTTAGAGTCTTAACAAGGCAATTTTGAGGATTCTCAACCAAGGTCAGAAAGAATATTTATTAAAGAATGAACCCATCAATAAAAAATAGGCTTATACTAATAGATAAACAAAAATGCAATGTAAAATGGGTAGAAATCAGAGACACATACCTGAGAATTTGAGAAAAACAAGCGAGGAAGGTACTTGGTGATCAAGTAGAGAACCACAGCAGCAGACTCCGACTAGTAGAGAGTGGATTTTAGAAATTGGGGAATTTGGGGAAATGATCGGTTGAAAGAAAGAGAGGTAGGAAATTGGAAGATGAAAAGTGCGGTAAATGGAAGGAAGAGTGAACGAAATGGGTGAAATGAAGGGGGTGGGGTTTCTAAATGTTAAGAATTTTTAAAACCCCCAGCCGGGTCGGGTTGGGTACGCTTTATTAATGACGAGATGAGTCCCCGGCGATGGTCCGTCGCATTTGTGAAGGTCCGTCATTGGTTCCGTCGCGTGTGCCCTAGTTTTAAAAATAACCAAAAAAAAGTACCTGGCACGATGGATTCATGCGACGGTCCATCGCAGTCGTGACGGGCCATCGATGGGTCCGTCAGTGACTGCTGCAGAGTGATTTTCTGCAGAATTTCCTGGTGATGTGCTTGCAAATTTAAAACCCATTAGTAGAAAATAATACCATTACTAAAAAGAAAAACAATAAGTATTGGGTTGCCTCCCAACAAGCGCCTGATTTAACATCGCGGCACGACTGAGGACGCTTGATTACTCAACCTTCATCAAGATGGTATGCCTCGATCCCTTCATTTGCTGATTCAGTATGCCCAAATTAGTATTTTATTCATTCTCCATTCACCTTAAACCGCACTCCCTCCTTGGTTTCTAACTCAACTGCTCCATGAAGGGATAATTGGGTAATAAAGTAAGGGCCAGTCCATTTGGACTTGAGCTTGCCCGGAAGCCAACGCAAACTAGAACTATCTAAAAGCGCCAAATCCCCAACCATAAACTCTCATTTTTCACTTTTTAGGTCATTATCCTTCTTCATCTTTTCTTTGTAGAATATAGCTAATACCGATTGGAGCTCACCACTCTGCCTCATGGACCTACAAATGTTGAAGGTCGCTTCCTCATTGTTCATACGAAATTTCATCTTCCCCTTTTCCATATCAACGAAGGCTCTGCCCGTAGCAAGGAATGGCCTCCCAAGAATAATAGGAACTTCAAAATCGATTTCACAATCAAGAATAACAAAATCTGCCGGAAATATGAACGACTCCACCTTTACTATCACATCGTGGAGTATCCCTATAGGCCTTTTCACTGTTCGATCAGCCATCAGAACCGCATCGCAGTGGGCTTTGGGTCACCAAAACCCAATATCTTGTAAATCGAGAGGGGCATGAGATTTATGCTTGCCCCCAGATCACATAATGTTTTCGCAAAATGCAATGACCCGACTGTACAAGGAATAGTGAATGCACCTGCATCTTCTTTCTTTTGTACGAGAGATCTTGTAGCAATATCACTACAATGTTGTATTCTATTATCATCCTTGAAAGTTACCAATCTTTTCTTTGTAACCAGATCGTTCATAAATTTGGCATAACCGGGCATTTGTTCTAGAGCTTCTACAAAAGGGACATTGATAGAAAGTTGCTTCAACATTGTTGTAAAACGTTGATATTTACCATCGTCGGTCTTTTTCACTAATCTCTGAGGAAAGGGGGGGTCTAGGCATGGGAATTGCCTTTATAGGGACTTCTGCATCTTTTCTAGTGCTATCTTCTGCTTCACCACTACCATCTGCCACCTTATCATTATACTTTCTCACCGTTTCCTCATTAGACGGCATAGGTGGGCCAATGGTTTGCTTACCACCCGGAGTAGTGATTGTCATACAGTGTACATCATTTTTTAAATTTTGGACAGTGTTGCTAGGAAGAGTGCCCGATTGCCGTGTGTTCACAGACGCAGATAATTGGGCCATTTGCAACTTGATCTGCTTAATCGATATTGCCTGTGTATCGACTTTCTGCCCAATACCCGCTAAATCACTCCTTAACTTATTAATGTGCTCATCATTAGCATCGAACCTCCTCATCATTTTGTGCAACATATCCTCAACTCGCGCCATACTATCTCCACCATCACTAGGAGTAACTTCACGATTTTGAGGAGGGACATAAGGTCCATTCCTATCATTTCTGTTACCATAGTTACCCCTGTTGAAGTTGTTGTCGCGGTTGTAGTTTCTATCTTTGACATAATGACCCTCACGGTTATAGTTACTATAGATCCGACCTTGGTTCCCCTGACCTTTGCGCCAATTATCCTGATTTGAGCCTTGGGCACTTGGTCGGAAACCCCCCGTCTGCTCATTTACTGCATAGGAATCCTCCGCATAATAGCATTCATCATTTGGTGGTGGTGGTTTAGACAAGTAGTTAACTGCATTTATCTTTTCTGCACCCCCAGTGATATGTTTTAATACCAACCCAAGCTCAGTTCTCATCTGAGCCATCTCTTCACGAATCTCATCTGTGGGTGGGTTGTGGGTGGATTGCACTGCGAGGTGTTTCTCCCAGTATCTGACTTCCTTGTACTCCAAGCTTTATTGTTCCGGGAGATTTTCTCTAACTTTTCAGCAATCTCAGCATAAGGACATTCCCCATAAGAACCACCCGCTATAGTATCCAACACCGCTTTATTATTATCATCTTGTCCCCGATAAAAGTATTCCTTCAGTGACTCATCATCTATGCGGTGATTAGGGACGCTTCTCAAAAACGAGGTGAATCAATCCCAAGAACTACTAACTGACTCTCCATGTAGTGCCAGAAAGTTATTTACTCTGTCTTTGAGGTTTAGTTTCTTGGAGACTGGGTAGTAATGTGCTAAGAAAACGTCCCCTAGTTGGTTCCAAGTGAAAATTGAGTTGTAAGGGAGCTCAGTGAACCAAATAGCAGCCTCTCCCGTCAGTGAGAGAGGAAACACTCTTAGACCTATTACATCCAAGTCCAAGTGAGGCCTCCCTACAGAGCTTTTACGCACTACCCTTACTTTAGCTATATGGGCATGTAGATCCTCAGAAGGTAGCCCTGAAAACAAACCTCTGGCAGTGAGCATCTGCATCAGGCTACTAGTTACCACAAAGGTGTGGCCTGGTTGTAGAGGGGGCAAGACAAGTGTCCCATCGGAGTCTGCTATATTGTCATAGCCTCTGTAGTATTCTTGGGGCCGTGGAGCGGGATTTTGTCCCCTCTGTCGGTTTTCACCCGGAGCATCTGGTAGCAACTGACCATGAACATCAACCGGAGCTGGGATGTTCTGGTTTGGATCATCATCATTAATTCCCAAGTTTTGATTCATGTTGCGTAGTGTATGCTCTAATTCGTGAACGTAGGAAAACAAAGGTTCTCTTCCTCTCCATGTATTTGGCAAACAAGGAAGATGGTTCTGGAAAAATCAAAAACAATAAAACAAAGTAAGATCAAGAAAGTATTGACTAAACTATAGTAATAAGTTTAAGTTAATCTGAAAGCTACTTTTCCCGGCAGCAGCGCCAAAATTTGATACGCTCAAACTTACTTCTCAAATAAAATGTAAAGCGGTCATATCAAGTAAAGGACCCAACTAATGAGGTTGGGATCGTTCCCACGAGGAAAATAGTTCAGACTTAACTCCAATCTATTATTACTACTATTTAGTCAATTATTTCTTTGGAAAGCAAAGACAATAAAAGGGGGGTTTTTACATCTAAATGAATGAATAACTATCTAAATTAAAGGAGACAACTAACAGTTTCAAATGTTGGAGTTTAATCAATTAATAAAAGTAACTAGGGTTTATTTGTTCCCCACTGGTTTCTAACTTGATAATTCTAACTATAACAATTCTTTCCTAGTATCTTGCATGGAAAGTGATAAGTTATGTATTTCTAAATCCTTGGTCCGGCATCTTGAAAATTTCACTCCGCACCTTGGTCCGGCTACGTGTGTTGCTATACTAACCCTTACCTTTACCTCATATTAAGCATCGTATTCTATATTTGACTAAGTTATTACCTCGTACCAATCAATACTAGCCTATTAGATTGTATACACTAAATCTATGTTGACAATTCTTTTCCTATTATCTACCTCCTTGGTCCGGCAAGTAGCATTAAGGTGAGTTCTAGCGTTGGCCATCCGTTAAAAAGACTTCTAAGAGAAAAAATTATCAATACATGCCAGACACTATTCTAGGATTGTTATTTTAGTTAAGTTTTACCTCATTATTCGCCTATGGTTACCACAACCCTAGTTATGGAGTTTAGTTATCCATAGTCATAATCACAATATTCCAATATGTAATATAAGAATTCATGCACTTACTTCTATGAGAAAGAATAAAATCCAAAAGTTCACTTGATTAATCAAAAAAAATCACCAACAATCAATTACTGAAATTAATTGAAGACTAAAGATTCTCCAAAAGTGTAATAATAATCACAAAGTCTAATCCACAAAAGAAGCTCAAATAATCAAGAGTCTAACTATTATGAAAATCTAACTACCAAAGAGTCTAACCCCAAAAACGAGGTTTCTCAAACTATTTATAAAAAATAAAAACCTAATTAAATAAGGACTCTATTTGCTGGGAATCTGTCAAAACACGGCTGGATCGACGGACCTCGCGACGGAACGTCGTGGTCATAACGGGCCATCATGGACTCCGTCGTCCCATACTTGTGCAATTTCTTTTGTTGCTCTCTTCATTACCCTCGACGACAGGTATCACGAAATGTCACAGGCACAACGGTCTGTCGAGGGTCTCTGTTCCAAAACACTTGGAATTTGGATACTGGGACTACTTTTCTGATCTTCATGACGCACCAGCAGGACGGACTATCATGGATATGATGGTTCGTCACGCACTCCGTAACCCCGCACTTGGTCAGAATTCTCCAACTTCCTTCAGGAGCTGCACTACGATGCCACCTACAGACCGTCACGAGCACGACGAACCGTCACAAGCTTCGTAGGTGGTACTTTTCTGCATTTCTTGCTCAAAAAACCTCTGCATTCATATTTTAGACAGATTTCCTGCAAAAAAAGAGAAACTTACATAAAAATTAATTCAAAAAGGCTTTTGGACACATGAAACTTAAGGAAAAAGCATTAAAAATACCGTGAAACGATGGTATATCAACCTGCACCAAGGAGCCAATGTCTGTACAATACTAAGGATTCTCAGATTTTTAGATCTAGACCTACATATTTGCAATATGATAAGGAACAAGGAGTACTTAGACTCTTGCATGTTCCAAGTGTGGTAAGAGCCACTTAGGGGTGTGTCGCGATGGCTTCACTGGTAACTTCTAATGTGGCCAGAATGGTAATTTTATAAGAGAATGTCCTAAGAACATACAGAGAAATTATAAAGAGGTCAATAGAGCCCAGTCTTCTTCAGTTTCTTCGCCAGATAGAGTTACCTCTGGATAAGCAATTTTGGATGCAGATGGAGAATGAAATCACCTTTATGCTATCACTAATCACCGAGCGCAAGAAGATTCACCATATATTATCATTGGTATGATCCAAGCCTTCAATTTTGATGTTTTTCCAGAGCAACATCTTGATCCATTTAGTGTTTTACACCTGTTGAGTATTCTATTCTAGAAAAGAGAGTTTATCGTGATTGTACCACTTACCATCAATCACAAGAGTACCATGGGTGACTTAGTTTAGTTAGACATGGTAGAGTTGATATCATTCTATTTATCGAATGGCTTTATGCCTATAATGCATCAATAGATTTCAGCACACGAGTAATCAAGTTCCAGTTTCCAAATGATCTAATCTTAGAATGGAAAAGTAGTTCAACACTGCCTAAGGGTCGTTTCATTTTATTGTATAAGGTAAGGAAGTTAGTTTCTAAAGGGTGTGTCTATCACTTAGTCTGACTTAATGAATCAAGTGTTGAGATACCTCCTATTCAGTAAGTTTCAGCGGTAAAAGAGTTTCCAGTGATTTTTCATGATGATCTACCCAGAGTCCATCCTGAGGGAGAAATAGACTTTGGCATAAACATTATCCCACATACTCGTCCTATCTCTATTCCTCCATATATAATGACTTGAATAGAGTTGAAAGAGTTGAAATAATAGCTAAAAGATTTGTTAGATAAGGGTTTCATTAGACCAAATGTCTCACCTTGGGGTGCTCCATTCATTTTTGTGAGAAAGAAAGATGGCTCCCTTAGGATGTGTATAGATTACCGCCAATTAAACAAGGCTACCATCAAGATTAAATATTCTCTTCCAAGGGTTGATGATCTTTTCGACCAGCTTTAGGGTGCTTTTTTCTTTTAAAAATTGATGTTAGATCAGGCTACCATAAGTTGAAAGTTAGGGAATTCTATATTCCAATGACAACTTTTAGAAGTAGATATAAGCCTTATAAATTTCTGGTCGTTTCCTTTGGGTTGACCAACACTCCTGAAACATTCATGGATCTTATGAGTAGAGTCTTCAAACCTTATTTAGATATGTTTGTTATCGTCTTTATTGATGATATACTAATCTATTCATGGAATTAAGAACATCATGCTACTCACCTCAGGATAGTCCTCCAGACATTGAAGGATAGAGAATTGTATGCCAAGTTCTCTAAGTGTGAGTTTTGGCTGTAGTCGGTGGCCTTCTTGTGTCACATAGTTTCCAGTAATCATATTCGAGTGGATACCTAGAAAATTGAGGTGGTACAGAATTGTCCTAGACACACATGTCTAACTAATATAAGGAGTTTCTTGGGTTTGGGTGGCTATTATAGGAGATTTATAGAATGTTTTTCATTTATTTCATCTCTTTTTACCAAGTTGATTCAGAAGACATTTAAATTTTAATAATCTGAAACTTGTGAGAAAAGCATTCAGGAGTGAAATAAAAGGTTTACTACTGCCTCAATTTTTACCTTACCAGAGGGTACTCAAGGTTTTGTGGTGTACTTTGATGCATCTAGAATTGGTTTGTTTTGTTTTCTAATATAGAATAACGAAGTTATAGCTTATGCCTCCACACAGTTGAAGTTTCATGAGAAGAATTATCCAAGCCATGACTTACAGTTGGTTACTGTGGTGTTAGTCTTGCAGATATGGCGTCATTCTTTTTATGGTGTTCATGTTGATTTCACTTATCACAAGAGCCTATAAAATATGTTCACACAGAGGGAGCTTAATCTTAGAGAAAAAAGATCGTTAGAATTGCTCAAGAATTATGAGAGTATTCTTTACCACCCACGCAATGCTAATATGGTTGTTGATGACTTAAGCAGATTGTCTATGGGTAGTACCGCCCAGATTGAGGAACGGAAAAAGGAAAAAGCAAAATTTGTGCATAGACTTGCATGCTAAGAGTCCGACTAATGGATTGCATAAAATGAGGAATAGTGTTGAAGAATGAGGCCGAGTCATCATTATTGTAAGATTTGAAAGAGAAGTAAGACCAATATCCCATTTTGCTTGAATTGAAGGCAAATGTTCATAAGCAAAGAGTATTAGCTTTTGTGAAAGTGAGGAGATGGTGTTTTGAGATAGCAAAGTAGACTGCGTGTAAGAATGGGGGATGGACTCCAAGAGAGAATTATTGAGAAAGCTCATAGTTCTATATACACCATTCATCCGGGTTCCACAAAGATGTGTTGCATTTAGAGAGCAGTATATTGGTGGAATGGCCTGAGAAAGGGCATTGCTTAATTTGTTTCCAAGAGCGAAAATTGCAAATAAGTTAAAGTATAGCACTGAAGGCCTTGATGTTTGACTAAAGTATAGCACTAAAGGCCTTTATGTTTGACTCAAAATATAAAACTTCCGGAGTGGAAGTGGGGGATGATTGTTATGTATTTCATCACAGGTTTACAAAAATCTCACAAGCAACATGATTGTATTTGGGTGATTGTCGATAGAAATAAAGAATTAGCACACTTCTTGCTGGTAAAGACTACTCCTTTGGCAGAGGATTATGCTAAGTTGTCCATTCAAGAGGTGGTAAGACTTCATGGAGTTCTGATCTCCATTATTTCTGATAGAGGTGCCCAATTTACTACACTGTTCTTGAAATCCTTTCAGAAAGGCTTGGGTTCAAAGGTGAACTTAATTACTGCCTTTCAACCTCAGACTAATGAAAAAGAAGAGCGTAAAATTTAGACTTGAGAAGATATGTTGAGGGCATGCGTGATCGATTTCAAAGTGAATTTAGATTATAACTTACCTCTAATTGAGATTTATTACAACAACAGTTACAACTCTAGCATTCAAATGGGTCCTTATGAAGCTCTTTATGGGAGAAGATGCAGATATTCTATTGGATGGTTTGAAGTTTGTAAAGAAGGGTTGATAGGACAAGATTTAGTTCACCAAGCTACAAAGAAGGCGAAGGTGATCATAGAGAAATTGAAAATGCCACAAAGTCATCAAAAATCCTACACTGATATTCGGAGGAAACCATTAGAGTTTGAATTAGATGATTGGTATATCTAAAAGTTTCACCCATGAAAGGTGTTATGAGGTTTCTTAAGAAGGGGATGCTTAGTCCCTGGTATATTGGACCTTATCACATAGACTAGAGGATTGGCAATGTACATTATGAGTTAGATCTACCGCAAGAGTTAGCAGCAGTTTATCAAGTTTTTCACATCTCTGTGTTGAAGAAGTGCATAAGAAATCCTTCATATATCATTTCAAATGAAAATATTGGGATCAAGAATAGTCTATCTTATGAAGAGATTTTGGTTGAGATTTTAGATCGCCATGTTCGCCGGATTAGAACAAAACAAGTAGCATTAGTAAAGTTCCTTCGGAAGAACCAATTTGTTTAAGAGGCTACTTGGGAAGCTGAAGTGAACATGAAGAAGATATATTTACATCTCTTTGAATTCAGCAAAAATGCAGACCAAGGAACTAAGTTTCTTCTTAGTACTCTTTGAGTTATGAGTAAGCATGTTATTGTTACACTTGCTTGTTAGGTGTTTGAACTTAATGTTATTACCCTTATTCTAGTACTAATACTTTCATTTAAGGACAATTGTTCCCCAAGGGAGATATTTTAACATCTCGCAATTAGAAAGAACTAGAAAGGAGTTTAAAATATGGATATATTTGTTTTTCTAATGTATGGGGAAATCTGGAAAATTTATTTAATTTAGGAAAGTGAGTGTTAGTCATTTTCAAACTACCGTAACTCCTAGATTAGGATGAAATATGAGTGGTTCTACATATGGTTGGGAAGCCCTTTGTTTGCTTTTTCTAATGCCAGTGAGTTTGCGTAATTCCAATTTCGTACGAGTGAGTTATGCCTTTTGGAAGCTGGGTTGTTTGATTAAAGAATGTCAATTGCGGGATTAAAAGGGTATTTTAGTCTTTCACTACTCTTTTGATTTAATCCATTTTTAGGATTTGAATAAGGGTCAATACTGAATCTAGTCAGTTTTAAATGTTATGAGTTTTCACAAAAGGGATAAAAAGAAAGGAGAACAGAAGAGAAGAAGAAGAGAAAGATTCGCCAAGATAGTTGAATCAACTTGTGGATTTCATTGGGGATGATTCCTAAAAAGGTATTTGAGTCTTCATTGACGTTGGGTTCCTTAAACCCACATTCTAATCATGTTTGATTCAGCGTGATTTCATCCTAAAAGATTGGATTTCAAATGTTCTTGAATGTTGTTCTTAACTTACGTTCGTTCTTGAACATGAGTTGAAGTATATTAATTTATTGAGGTCGAAATTCTTGTTTCTTGAGTTCTTTAGGTTAGATCCTCGTTGCAATTAATTGGGTACATGGATATAAGGTTAATTTGAAAAAATAAATCGAATTAGAACAATTTAAGGTCAAGAAAATGAGATGAAAATTCGCCAAGCATCACCTGGGTTGAGCCAGACACCGCACAACCCATCTATGCCAGAGGGCCTAGTGTGGCGCACCTGCTGTGCGCCAGATCAAGACTCTGAACTTGAGGCCTGGAGCGGCGCACACAAAACAATCCCAAATCGGCATTTTCACCAAACTTTGCTAATTTAGACCGACTAAGCCTTTCTAAAGTAACTTGACACTTCATAATGATTCTAACTACTCCAAATGACTTCTAATATTATAGAAATCATCCATAAATATGAATAACAACCTCGAAGCCATAACTTCAAATCGAAGGAAAGTATAGAGCCAACTCTAGAAAGTTCTTAGAGTCCTTTCAAGAAATCTTTTACAAATATTTTCTAAACTTTGTTTTATGACTTAAAGATCAGGTTAAGTAAAAAGTAAAGATAAGAAGAACAATTTCATTCCAAGTTTCACAAGTCTTTAAGAAATGTTTCAATCTCTCATTAAGACTTAAATTTGAGTTGAGTTCAGAGTAAATTGAAGTCCTTTCTCCAAAGCAGTATATAGCGACTAAGTATTCCCAATAAAAATATTTTCACATTTACAAAGAATGAAACGTGAGATTTCCAAAGAGACTACGGGCTAGTTTTCAGTTAGAGACTAATAGCTTTCTTAATGAAGCAAGCACGGAAACATAGATTCAAAGATAACATTTGAGCTATGTTTTTGAGCACTAATCTCTAATCACAGAAGCAATATGTTTTAATAACAGAAGAGGCAGTATATTTTGAGAGTAGTATTGAGCACTTATATGGGGGAGAGTTCAGACAACTCCTAGTGCCCATAAATCATGTCACCACCATGGGTAGAGAAAGGGTCATACTTTTTAGATGAACTCTTTTCACTGTAGACTAGTGGACCCTTCAGGCACTTTTTGTCTTATGCCTCTTGCCGGTTATACAATGCCCTGACAACGTGACGTAGATTGTTTTATCATCACTATAGCTCTTAAGTGACGGTTGTCGGTTAGAGAAATTTCCACATAAATTAAATGTAGTTATATATATATATATATATATA
>NC_028647.1:31936165-31988283 GCF_001406875.1 Solanum pennellii | reverse complement strand
TATATATATATATATATATATTTACACTCGTATACTCGTATATTAAATGTACTAATGTCATTTGACCTACATTGTATGATGATGCAGACACACATAATAAGGATTGGCATCGGGCGCATCGTTCATCCAAATTAGCATTCCATGGTTAGTTGGTGAGCCTCCTTGCATTCTGGAGGACTCTTTTTATTGTTTTTTTCAGTATTTTCTTTATTAGGATGTCAAGGGGTCTGTCCCGACATCCATCTCAATTTTAGAATGCTTCATAGATAGACAGTCAGATATTAGTCTTTAGTCTTTCCATTTCTTTCTATTTGTTATGACTTGGGTTGCCACTTTTGGCCTTATAAATGTTTTTTACCTTTACAATATTCCCAATTAGTACGATTTATAAGTTAAGGTAAGTTTGATCGGTATGTTTATTGATTATTGTCTTCCGCTGAGTTAAGTAAGCAAGGACAAGGGTCTGCTCGAGGCCAGCAATGGTGTTCCAGTGTCGTCCACGCCCAGGGTGTAGGCTCGAGGCATGACAAATCCATTACTACCCATGATGGCTACATGGTTTATGGAGACGTGAGCTATCTAAACTCAAACTTGTCTCCATATCAATGCTCAATACTACTCCCAAAATACACTAGTTATATGTTTAAAAACATAATATTTTCTTTGGTTTGAGATAATTACTAAAAATATAGCTTAAAATCTCTCTTGGAATCGATGCTCCCTTTCTTGCTCAGAACTCTTTTGGAAATCTCAATTTCTCCTCTTAAATGTGACAACATTTAATCTTTGGAATATTTAGTTCCGGAGATATTATTTTAAAGAAAATGAACTTTACTCTAACTCTTTACTCAACTCAAAACATATATCTTTAAACAAACTTAAAACGTTTGCTAAAAACATCTTAAAATATGGTTCATGCCAAATTATAAGCGTGAATAACTCAATTCAAGGTATTCAATAACCATAGATAGAACTCAATACTTGGAACTCATCAACTTCAATGATACTACTCATTTCAAGAATTCTCAACTTAAAGGGTTCATGAAAAATTATGAGCATTAACTACTCAACTCAAGGACTCAAAGATACTTCTGATCTCGAGATTGTTTGACTTATAGGGTTCATGCAGAATTATTGGCATGCACAATTCAACGCAAGGCTTCATGGGTAACATGCAGTAGTCCCGTGATTAGAAATATAATTCCAAAGGGGATGAGAAAATCAATAGTCAAGACTTAGAACTTGAAGATGCTTCTCCTCTCAATGGTACACAATTTATGGAGTCTATCCAGAAATTATGGGCATGACCGATTCGAATCGAAGGTCTACCTAACGACATGTAACTCATTTCTACGACTCTTCTCATTATCTTACTTATCTTCTCAAAACTTACTTCATATTAATTATATATGTCAAAGGATTAATAATTAAACTCAAAGGCTTTCTTAAACTCTACTCTTAACTGTCTTTTAAATTTGAATTTGAATTATAAAGTCAAGAGTTATGGTTCATGATATGAAGATCTCATGATGACAAAGTAGAATCATGAATACATTCTCTTCGTCCTCATACTCACTTTCTCGAGTTTTCAAACAAGTTACTAGAAGTTATAAAAGACTCCTAAAAAAGGCTAAAAGGGACTTCCTCTGAATGTCCGAAATAATTTTCAAAACATAACTCTTAACTCTACCTTGAATTTGAATTATTAATCAAGGTCATGATTCATGTTAAGAATGATTTCAAGGTGTTCAGTAGAAGTTTAGAGTGTTTAGAATCAAAGGAGAGTAGAAGTACTCTTTGAAACAACTTGAAAGGACAAAATGATGAAGAATGGGTAGGGGCAGGAAACCCTGGCGCTCAGAGTTGCTCAGGAAACATATCCTAACATTCAGAGAAGTGGTTCGGGCGTTTTGGCTTGTAGGACACGTAAGGCCCCAACCCTGAAAACATAGACAACTTTCTTTGCTCGTTTTCTCACCTTAACCCGCCTAGAATTGAACGGTTTCTTCCCCAATCCCTTGGATTCTATTACATAAAATAATTACACTCTAATATACTCAAAAACCTCAAATTAATAAATTTCATCTCAAGAAATCATCAAAACCCCAACACAATAAGAAGTAGAATGAACTTCAAGAACACTTATCAAGAACTCTAATCTTTCAACCTCAAGAATGAAATTTCGCTGAAATATAACATCAGTGCTGTATGAGTTAACTAATCCAACACTAAGGAAGAGTAGATACCTCTTAGGTATTAGAACCATGGCAAAAATCCGCATCAAGACACAAGAATCTCGACAAACGCTTGATCCTCTTCTCTTTTCTCCTCTTTTCTCCTTTTTCTCCTCTTTTCTCTTCTTGAACTCCAAACTAAAACTCTAGACATATAGTAGGATTGTAAAACTTAACCTAATATGATTAGACCCCTACAATATTTCTAAAACCGTATTAAATCTGATTAGATAAGGAGAATACCAAACACCCCATACTATTTCTGGCTAGCTTTCCTTAAATAGACAGCCTAACATCAAAAGACCATATCACACTCATAGAAATATAAATTTCGCAAACTCAGTGGCATTCAAAAGATAATTCAAATCCTTTCAATATCCATATTGTAGATCACCTAAATCATCTTGTACTAAGAGTTATGGTCATTTGGAATTGACCCAAAATTTAGAAGAACTAGGAATGACTAGAATATTTTTCTCTTTTGCTCTTCTTGGAACTCAAGGTGGTATTGTAACACTTTGAAAATCCAAGGTGTGTTCTAAACACTAACGTAAGTTTCCTAAGGTCTAGCCACTATTTTAAGGTCCATTTTAATGATTTTAAGTCATTTAGAAAGTCTAGAAATGAACACGTCCATAATGTCTGAAAACTAGTTCAAGGAGGTATTAGCGTACCTTAGCCTATTTGACTAGCTTTTGGGAGTCAGAAGTTCATGAAATTTGGTGGAAGGGTTTCTAACATGTTTTTAATTTGATACATAGTTGAAAATTTCATGTACGATTTTCCAAGGACAAACCAAGGTTCCTTGAAGAGGACCCTTACATTTTGGGGTCAAGACTGTCTGGGCAGTGTTCACCTACGGAGGCAAACGACGGAGCGTGTGTTGATCGACGGGGCGTCGATGCCATCCGACGACCAACAGTTAACCAAATCATTGGAGGGGATATTTTTCACACTCTCTTAACTCATCGATAGATGTGCAGTACGGAAGGGGGGTTGGTCCGTCCATTGACACACAACCCGTCGACGGGATCTCATGGGTGAGTGACCTGTTCTTGCTGCTCGTTTTTAGTTGGGTTAAATTAATTGAATAGGGGATTAATTAATTATTTAGGGGTTTAAGGAAGCATAATTCATTTAATTAACACCCCATATAAGTAACCCAACCCCATTACACTAATTACAACTTACAAAACAAAACTCTATTCCTTCTCTCTTCTTTCTCTCTCTAGTGGAAAACGGCATTGAAGACCAATCTAAGGGAGGGTTTAAGGGCTGTAAATGCACTAATTACTCCATCAATATTCATCAATTAACAAGGTATGGGATATTATTCACATTTGAGACCTTTTTTTTCCAAAGGGTTCCATCAAATTGACTTCCAAGGTTAAGCCTTCAAGTGGGATTTCATCCAATATGAAATTGATGTTATGAATTGATTGTTTATGATATCTTTGGTATATTATGAATATATTAACATGTATTCTAACTTAATTATGATTTATCTTGATGTTTTGGTCTAGTTTATAGAAGATGACCTATTCCCCTTAACCCTAGGTTTTGATCTTGATATTAATTAGGTTGTATTGGTTAAATTGACTTGGTTATTGATTGAATTACTACTAGACGACGTTGTTACACAAATAATGAATGAATTAGGGTGTTTTTTAGTCTTTAATGCTAGTTCTGGAGAAGATGATCTAGGTTATAAAGTATAATGTGAATTGACCAAAGTATCTTTTCTTAAGTTGTATTGAATTGTGATGTAGTAATTCTTCTAGCCTTGTTATCATGTTGGTTATTGACTTATGATGATGTACACCCGATTTGGTTTGAATAAAAGTTGATGGTAAGACCTTGGTGATGGATTATGAAGGAGACTTGGTAAGTCTTGTAATCCCTATATTTTACTTCAAATTATAGTTAATTGTGATTAAGTCATGATGTTGTATTGGATTATGCATTGTATTATTATTGATAGGATGGTATTATGTTGAATTGAAATATCTTGACAATGATTTGTGAGGTGTTAGCATAAGATATAAATGTTATGAGGTTGGTGAATGATTTACCAATGTGCCTTTTCATGATATGAGAATGGTAATGTGCTAACCTCACCAATGTGAATTGTAATGAAAGGATTATACTCATGCAATTATTGTTGAACTATGATGATGATGATGATTATGTTTACACAAGGTTATACCCTATGACCTACAATAAGCTATGATAATTAATGAAGACATTAATGACATTTCAAAAAGGGACTCTAGCTTATCACAGAGTGAACTAGAATGCGGAGTGTCCCTTCTGAAATAGGGAAGGTAGGATCAGTATTGTACTCTTGAGATTGGAGACTAAAATGCATGTAGCATAAAGAGGGTCCCAACTATATCTCCTACTTCTGGAACTGTCTTTCCCCCATAGGAATACTAGCTAGTGGATCCACGTAGTTGCTATGTTCATGTTTTGATACTACCTTGGCAAGTAGTACGCCTTCTTTCGGTGTAGGGTTCCATGATACCGAATTCTGCATTATCTCATGTGGTCTATGTCAGTTATGGCAAGATTTTCCCAAAAGGTAAAATGAATTAAAGGAATGAACTCTAACTAAGGTGGCCTGAGGGGTTTAGCTTCGTCTAGGTAGGGGTATGGGACTCTACCTATGCATTGCGCTAGTTAGCCTTAAGGGGTGTTAGGAGGATATTTTTATGTATGTGTATGCCTATGAACGAAAATGATATGTATGTGATGATCTTACATAGTAATGATGATATATGATGTCCATTACTCCTATGAACATGTATTTGGTCTATCACACTAAAGGTATGATATTGTGTACTTCTAATGTCATGTTATGTGAGGTAGAATGTTGGTTACGTGGTTTTGCTTAGTAATTGCACTTGTAGGCTTGATAGGGTGATGGGTAATTGTCTTTCTTTGGTTATGTTATAATGAACTCTCATTCATGCTAGTTGTGGTTATGACTATAGGGTAGAGTTACTTTGACTTTATGTCTTATTACATGAATGCATGTTGGCTTGACTAGTTTGATGTTGTTTTTGTTATGATGTACATGTGTATGACTTCATGAATATGTCCTAAGTGACTTCGTGTGGTCTTTTTGGTTATGCATAAATGTTTTCAAGAAAATTTCATGCCTTTATGAAATATTCCTTTTACTTAGCATGATTTCAAAGTATGGGTGCATATGGTCTCATACTTAATACAAGTGGTGTACTAACCCCATTTCTCCCTTTTCCCCAACAATTTAGGTTCCAGTCATTGAATTTCATTGAAGACGACATCAAAGAAGGATTGGATCTCTTATTCATCAAAGTAGGGTAGATCCTCATTTTTCGAGGGCGATGCCACTATCGAGCTATGATATTGTTCTAATATCAAAGACAATTATGTTCTTTCCTTTCCATTTAGTATGAAACTTTGTATATCCCATGTGAGGCATTCTTACTTGATGTATTGGTTATGCCCAAGTTTTTACACTCTTATTAGATTGTTATGAGATGAGACGACTATTATGAATATGTTTATCTGTTATATATATATGTGCAATAAAAGTAGAAGGTTAAACAATCTTCCTATACGAAGGGTCTTTGTATACTAGATATATATATACTATGTGTATGTAGAGGTCTATGTAAACCTCCGAGTAGATGTAATGAAAAAGTTCAAAATTTTCGTTAAATTTGACCTATGAATGTAATGATGTAAGCTAATAGACTAGTCTTAGTCCTCATGAGAGGACGACAACGCCGGTTATGTCTAGAAGTTATTCCGGGATGTGACAAACTTGGTATCAGAGCATGAGATTGAATTATCGTTGAGTTAATATCTCTCTCAAATACGTCTACATAAGTTCATATTCATAATTGTGAAGCGTGCCACACTTATGGATAGGAACCTATGTGATTCTTTACTCACTTTCTTAGAAGTCAATATCGTGCCTTTGGAGTGTTAAATCTATGTGCTTTTGAATCTTATCCTCTTATTGTGATTATAGACAACGAATACTCGAAGGAATTCAACACAAAAACTAGAAGAAAAGATTGACAACGCGGGAGTTTTTCCCCGTGGTGATCAAGTTCCTCCTCTTGAGGAAGATAAGGATGATGACCAAGCTCCGGTGAATCCTCCTCCTTTGATGGATGAAAACATAGGGGACGCTCTTCTCCAAATGGCCCAAGCCATTACCACCCAAGCAATAGCCTCCACTACTCAAACTCAAGCCATGACGGCCCAAGCTAATTTGGAGGTTGTACCAAGGTCAAATCAACAAGTTGCTACTATGGCCTCTCGTTTAAGGGACTTCACTAGGAAGAATCCTCCTACTTTCTACGGTTCCAAGATTGAAGAAGACCCTTATGTGTTCATTGATGAAATTTACAAGATTCCCTATGCTACGGGGTTTTCTACAAGTGAGAAGGCCGAGTTAGGCACTTACCAACTCAAGGACGTGGCCCAAACTTGGTATGTCCAATGGGGGGACAATAGGCCGTTAAGGGGTGGACCGGTGACTTGGGAAGTGTTCAACAAGGCATTTCCTGATATGTTATTTCCTAGGGAGAAGAGGGAAGCCAAGATGGTGGAGTTCATCAACCTTTGCAAAGGAGGTATGAGTGTTCTTGAATACTATTTGAAATTCACTAAATTGTGAAATATGATCCTTCTTTGGTTTCCGACCCTAGAGATGAAATGAACCGCTTTGTGACGGGAGTGTCGGATGACTTGTAAGAAGAGTGTCATTCGGCTATGTTACATGACAATATGACCATTGCTCGTCTCATGGTTCATGCTCGACAAGTGGAAGAGGCAAGAGTTAAGAGGAAGAGTAAAGATGCCAAGAGGGCAAGATATTTTGATGGTGGTTCTTTCAAAAGTAGGCTCAATACAAGCCTATATTTAAGAAGAGGGTGTCCAACCCTAGGGAAATGCTACTAGTTCACCAACCTAGAATCTAACTTGTGCAAAGTGTGGAAAAAAGCATTGTAATGATTGTCTTAAGGGAACGAATAATTGTTTTGGCTGTGGTAAAAGTGGGCACCAGGTTAGGAATTTCCCTAATGTGAGCGGTCAAGACAAGGGTAGTGGTAAAGATCAAACAAGTGGTACTAATGAGGATCCAAAGAAGAATCATTGTTATGCTCTCCGCTCTAGGGGTGAGCAAGAGACTTTTCCAGACGTGGTGACCGGTATGTTGAAAGTATTTTCTATTCATGTATATGTTTTAATTGATCCGGACTCTACATTATCTTTTTTTACTCCCTTATTATCTAAGCAGTTTGAAATCTTACCCGACATTCTAAATGAACCTTTTATGGTGTCCACCGCGGTGGGTGAGTCAGTTGTTGCAAAAAGAGTATATATGAATTGTCCTATAATATTTCCCAATAGAGTTACTTATGTTGAACTAGTAGAACTTGATTTATTTGATTGATGTCATTTTGGGTGTGGATTGATTGCATGCTTGTTTTGCCTCTATAGATTGTAGAACGAGGGTGGTGAAATTTAACTTTCCAAATGAGACCATTTAAAGTGGAAGGAAAGAGATTTTGTTCCTAGATGTTGCATCATATCTTGTTTGAAATCTTGTAAAATGATCTCTAAAGGGTGTCTATATAATATAGTACGAGTCCAAGATTTAGACTCTGAAATTCCTTCCATTGAGTCGGTCCCTGTAGTGAGGGAATTTACGGAGGTCTTTCCTAATGATCTTCCCGATATTCCTCTCGAAAGGGAAATTGATTTTGGTATCGACTTGTTACAAGACGCGAATCCCATTTAAATTCCTCCTTATCGGATAGCTACAGCCAAACTGAAAGAGTTAAAGGCTCAACTCAAGGATTTACTAGACAAGGGTTTCATTAGACCTAATATTTCTCCATGGGGTGCTCTAGTTTTATTTGTGAAAAAGAAGGATTGGTCCCTTAGAATATGCATTGATTATCGCCAACTCAATAAAGTCACAATTAATAATAAGTATCCTCTCCCTCAGATTGATGACTTGTTTGATCAACTCACAAAGGCAAGCTAATTTTCTATGATTGACTTGAAATCAGGGTATCACCAACTTAGCGTGAAAGGTGAGGATATACCAAAAATGGCATTTCAGACTAGGTATGGTCACTATGAGTTCTTAGTAATGTCCTTTGGTCACACAAATGCCCCAGAGGCATTTATGGATCTCATCAATAGAGTGTTTTGAAGTTACGTAGAATCATTTGTCATTGTTTTGATTGACGATATCTTGGTATACTCGAAAAATGAGGGTGATCACATGAACCATTTGAGGGTGGTGTTACCAGTGCTTAAGGAGAGCCAATTATTTGCTAAGTATAGTAAGTGTGAGATTTGGTTGAGGTCGGTGGCGTTTCTTGGTCATATCATCTCTACTGAGGGAGTTGAGGTTGATCCAAGGAAAACTGAGACGGTCAAGAATTTCCCTAGATCATTGACTCCAGCTGACATTAGGAGTTTCTTAGGTCTAGCGGGTTATTATCGGAGGTTTTTGGATAGTTTTGTGTCCATTGCATCTCCTTTGACTATTTTGACCCAAAACAGTAAGAAATTTGAATGGTCGGTGGCATGTGAAAAGAGCTTCCAAATGTTGAAGCATAGCCTTACTTACGCTCCGGTATTGACCCTAAAAGAGGGTACAAAGGATTTTGTAGTATATTGTGACGTATCCCGAGTTGGGTTGGGGTGTGTTCTCATGCAACATGGGAAGGTTATAGCATATGCCTCTAGGCAATTCAAGGTGCATGAGACAAATTATCTGACTCATCACCTTGAATTAGAGGCAATGGTATTTGGTTTAAAGATTTGGAGGAATTACTTATATGGTGTCCATGTGGATGTGTATATGGACCATAAAAGTCTTCAATTCGTATTCACCCAAAAAGAGTTGAATCTCCAGCAAAGGAGATGGTTAGAGTTGTTGAAAGACTATGATATGAGTGTCCTTTATCATCCCGGTAAGACCAATGTAGTAGTGTATGTTTTGAGTAATTTGTCCATGGGAAGTGTGTCCCATATTGAGGAAGCCAAAAGAGACCTAGTAAAAGATGTTCATAGGTTGGCTTATTTAGGGGTTCGGATTGAAGATTCTCCCATAGGTGGTGTGGTCATACGTTATAACTCTGAGTCATCTTTGGTGGTTGATATGAAGTCCATATAACACCTTGATCAAGCATCGATGGAGTTAAAAGAATCGGTTCTTGGTAAACTCAATGATTCATTCTCCTTAGGGGGATGGTGTCTTGAGGTACCAAGGGAGGTTATGTGTTCCCAATATAAATTGTTTGAGGAGTCGGATTCTTGAGGAAGCTAATGGCTCCCGTTACACCATTCATCTGGGTTCAACAAAGATGTACCATGACCGCAGGGAAGTATTTTGGTCGGAAGGTTTGAAAAAAGACATAGCGGAGTTTGTTGCTAAGTGTCCAAATTGTCAATAAGTTAAAGTCGAGTATCAAAAGTCGGGTGGCTTGCTACAAGAAATTGAAGTTCCTACATGGAAGGGGGAAGACATTAATATGGATTTGGTGGTAGGGTTGCCTCGGACTTTAAAGCAATATGACTCTATATGGGTAATTGTGGATAGGTTGACCAAGTCCGCTCATTTTATTCCCGTCAAGTCAACTTAATTGGCAGAAGATTATGCAAGGATCATCATAGATGAGATTGTGTGTTGCCATGGTATTCCGTAATCCATCATATCGGATCGGGGTGCACAATTCACATCTAGGTTTTGGAGGTCAGTCTAAGAAGGGTTGGGTACTGAGGTAAAGTTAAGTACCCCTTTTTATCCCCAAACGGATGGTCAAGCATAGCGCACTATTCAAACCCTTGAAGATATGCTAAGGGCTTCTATTATTGATTTCAAGGGAAATTGGGACAAACATTTTCCTTTGGTGGAGTTTGCTTTCAATAATAGTTTTCATTCATCCATATCCATGGCTCTTTATAAAGACTTGTATGGTAGGAGGTGTAGGTATCCTATTGGATGGTTTGAAGTGGGTGAGTCTTCGGTTCTTGGTCCTGATTTGATTTATAAGACTTAGAAGGAGATAAGGTGTATTTGAAAATATCACCTATCAAAGGAGTGATTAGATTCGGCGAGAAAGGGAAGTTGAGTCCTTGTTATGTGGGTCCCTATGAAATCTTGTAAAGTATTTGTAAGGTTGCCTATGAGTTGAAACTTCCTAGTGAATTGCCTTCGGTTCATCCGGTTTTTCATGTTTCCATGCTTAATCAGTGCATCGGTGATCCCGAGTCTATTCTTCCTATAAATGGTCTTGGTTTGAAAGATAACCTCGCTTATGAGAAAGTTCCGGTTCAAATTTTTGATAGGCCAGTAAAGAAATAAGGAATAAAGAGATGGCTTCCGTAAAGGTGTTATGGAAGAATCACCTAGTTGAGGGTGCAACATGGGAGGTCGAGGCCGACATGAAGTCTTGTTACCCTAATCTATTTGATAATTAAGGTTAGTGGTTCTTACTAATAATAAAAAATTATTACTAAAATTGAAATTGTTTTTATTTTAGTGAAGTTTTGCAAAAGGTGAATTCCTTATATTGTTACAGTGAATTACAGTGAATGTGCATTTAGACTTGAAAATTTTCAATTTTGCTCTTTGGCTTGTTTTGAGTTATATTGTACATTTTGATATGGTGAGTCTTTGTGAAATTATTTTTAGTATGCTTGTAAGTTAAGATATGGCATAATTGACTCATATATGATATGTTGAGTTCATGAAGTTGTTGTGAGAAGGAAATTCCTCATAATGTGATTTTGAGCCTTATGTGTGTTAATTGAAGTTTTGAATTGCCTTGTGTAAATAGTATGGATGTTATTATGTATTGTTGTTGGTTGGGTTGATAGGCTTGAGTCTATTCCTTCCTCCAAAAGAATTTTAGTGTGATTCGGGGACAAATGTTCCTAGGGGGGGATAATGTAACACTTCAAAAATCCAAGATGTGTTCTAAAGCCTAACGTAAGTCTCCTAAGGTATAGACACTGTTTTAAGGTCCATTTTAATAATTATAAGTCATTTAGTAAGTCTAGAAAAAAAATGTCCAAGAATGTCCATGACGTCTGAAAACTAGTTTAAGGCGATACTAGCGTGCCTTAGCCTATTCGACTAGATTTTGGGAGTTGGAAATTCATGAAATTCGGTGGAAAGGTGTATAAAATGTCTATAATTTTATCCATAATTGAAACGTCTTGTTAAAACTCCCCAAGGACAAACCAAAGTCCCTTGAGAAGGACCCCTGCATTTTGGGGTCAAGATTGACGGGGCAGTGTTCACATACGGAGGCGAACGACGGAGCGTGTGTTGATTGACGGGGCGTCCATGCCATCAGTTGAACAACAACTAGAAAATTATTGGAGTCTCTCTTTTCACAATCTCTGAACTCATCGACGAACGTGCAGCACAGAAGGGGGGTTGGTCTGTCGATTGACACACGAGGCGTCGACGGGGTCTCCTTCGGTGAGTGACCTGTTTTTGCTGCTCGTTTTTAGTTTGGTTAAATCAATGAAATAGAGGATTAATTAATTAGTTAGGGGTTTAGGATAGCCTAATTAAGTTGATTAAAACCCCATATAAAGACCCCAACCCCATTAGACTAATCACAACTCACAAAACAAAACTCTCTTCCTTCTCTCTTCTTTCTCTCTTTATGGAAAACACCATTGAAGACCAAACTAGGGGAGGGCTTGATTTCTTTAAAGGGAATAAATTCTCCATCAATTAACAAGGTATGAGATCTAATTCACCTTTGAGACCTCTTTCCTCAAAGGGTTCCATCAAATTGATTTCCAAAGTTATGTTTTCAAGTGGGTTTTCATCCAATACGAAATGGATGTTACGAATTAAATTATTTATGACTAATTTTTGATATTATGAATATATTAATATGTATTCTAACTTAATTATTATATATATTGATAGTTTTGTCTAGTGTGTAAAAGATGGGCTATTCCCCTTAACCCTAGGTTTTGATCTTGATATGAATTAGGTTGTATTGGTTGAATTGACTTTCTTATTGATAAAATTACTACTATATGATGTTGTTACACAAATCAAGAATGAATTAGGGTTATTTTTAGTATTTCATGCTAGTTCTTGAGAAGATGATCTAGGTTATGGAGTCTGTTGTGAATCGATCTAAGTAACTTGTCTTAAGCTTTGATATAGTATTGAATTGTGATGTAGTTATTCTTCTAGACTTGTTATCATGTTGTTTATTGAATTATAATTATGTTTACCCAAATTGGGTTGAATTACGGGTTGATGGTAAGAACTTGGTGATGGATTTTGAAGGAGACTTGATTGGTCTTGTAATTCCTTTTGAGCTATGATGACGATGATGATGTTTATACAAGGGTTAGATCCTATGACCTACAATAAGCTAAGATGATTAATAAAGACATTAAAGACATTTCAAAAAGGGACTCTAGCTTAGCACTAAGTGAACTAGAGTGAGGAGTGTCCCTTCCCACATAGGGAAGTTAGGATAACTAATGTACTCTTGATACTAGAGATTACAATGCATGTAGCATAAAGAGGGTACCAACTATATCTCCTAGTTTTTGAACTATGTTGCCCATATAGGAATACTAGCTACTGGATCCACGTAGTTGCTATCTTCATGTTTTGGTACTACATTGGCAAGTATTCCACCTTTTTTAAGTGAAGGGTTCCATTACACCAGATTCCACATTAGCTCATGTGGTCTATGTCGGTTAAGGAAAGATGTTCCCAAAAGTTAAAATGAACTGAAGGAATAAACTCTAACTAAGGTGATCTAAGGGGTTAGCTTAGTCTAGGTAGGGGTATGGGACTCTACCTATACATTGTACTAGTTAGCCTTAAGGGAAGTCTAAGGAAGATGTTTTTACGTATGTATATGCTTATGAATGAAAATGATATGTATATGATGATTTTACATGTTAATGATGATATGTGATGTCTATTACTCCTATGAACATGTATTTGGTCTATAATGCTAAAGGTATGATATTATGTACTTTTAATGTCATGTTATATGAAGTGGGATGTTGGTCATGGTTCTTGTTGAGCTAATTTATTAAGTAATATTATTCGCTTTCCTTAGTCATTGCACTTATTGGCTTGATAGGGGTGATGGGTAATTGTCTTAATTTGGTTATATTATAATGAACTCTTATTCATGCTATTTGTGGTTATGACTTGAGGCTAGAGTTACTTTGACTATATGTCTTATTACATGATATGCAAGTTGGCATGACTAGTTTGATGTTGTTGGTCTTGTGATGTACATGCCTATGACTTCATGAATATGTCCTAGGTGACTTGGTATGGTCTTGTTGATTATGCATAAGTGTTTTCAAGCAAATTGCATGCCTTTATGAAATGTCCCTTTTTACTTACCATGAATAAAAAGTATGTGTGCATATGGTCTCATAATTAGTACTGGTGGTGTAGTAACCCCATTTATCCTGTTTCCTCAACATTTTTATGTTCCGGTCATTGAAGTGATTTGAAGACGACATTGAAGAAGGCTTGTATCTCTTTTTCATCCAATTAGGGTAGGTCCTCATTTTCCGAGGGAGCTGCCACTATTGAGATATTATATTGTTCTAGTATTAAAGAATATTATGTTCTTTCCTATCCATTTATCATGAAACATTGTATAGGCCATGTGACACATTCTTACTTTATGTATGGGTTATGCCCAAGTTCTTTGAAACTAACTAGGGGCTCTCCTTTAACTATTCCTCATAGTATAGCCTCATCCTTATCTTCCTCCGCATTTATAATCTTAGATGGAATTATCACACCATCACTATCATAATAAGAACATCAACCTCTTATTTTTAACATCACTCCACTACTAAAAGGACCTCTAAGAATATATCCCCCAAAGTCTTCGGAACTCATTACTATCTTACTCTTAAACACTTGAACTTATTAATCATCTTGTCATATCCCCTTAGGTCCAAAGCTAACACTTGAACTCTATGAGCTATTGCAACATCTCTAGATTTTCTACATCCTCTTTCACTCTAACACTTAGGAGAAGCTTATTTGATGACTACCGAAATCTCCATTAGCAGGTACTAAGACCTCTTTCTAATTACATACTATCTCGGCACACCTATTAATGGTCTTGATCCTCTTAGGACTTAACCAAACTTAAATACCCTTATCTAAATGTTAGAGTCTCTCACTTGTACCACTCATATTTATTGAATCAAACAGTACAATTTCTCACCTACTCTTATCTACCATATCAAATCTCAAGACTAACATAATCACCCTCATATTACCATTCTTTGGATCATGATGGTAATATCAAATTCAAGCTTAATTTTCATTACTACAACCGAATATCAATATTAATATAATTACTCACCTTCCATACTATATCTCATTACACGATTAGTTCGATAACCTTCAGAATATCATGACCTCTCAAGAGAATCATAAACCTAGATTAAATCTATCACTTTATGAATACTTTCATCTCTTATTCAACACATGAGTTTTGTCTTCTTTAATACGATGTCACATCGACATCAACTCAATTCTGGTAAAAACATATATAATTTATCTCATCTTGACTAAAAACTCTTATTCTATACGTAACGCCAAACTCCTCATCAATAACGTACTGGGTGTGTGGCTATAGTTATAAAGCTCTTCAAAACACTATCTCTCTTTCTAGGATTACTAAACCTCTGCATACTTTCCTCTAACTATAGGCTCTTTTGCTGCTACTGCTCATGATCTCATAACTCATGCTACCTTTTTTTGCTAGAGTTACTACCCAAGATATAAACATACCTCATCATAAGGATCTCAGGTGAAACGAGGCTTACGAAGAAGAGTACAACTTCCTTTTAGCTCAAATGCACTATTCATATAATTGTGGGTGCAATCTTTTGAACGGAACACTTAACTTACTCTTGGGCTTCTCTCAATCCTTTATAGAGTCTCATGACTTTCTCAAGACTCTTGCTAAAAACAACCGATCCATATCGATATTTATACATTACTTTTGAACCACCTTTAGTATGCTGGGTATTCGAATGAATTTGAGAAATACACGAGCATGAATAGATCTCTATGACTTATCTCCATTGCATGATTCAGAGTATGAAAGAAGGGAAACTTTTCTTAAATGTCTATAGTCCCTCATTTATAGAAGTGATGCCCTCACAACTATAATCAAGATCCTACTGGACACGGCTTCATAGAAACCGTAAGACACTTGAACTATGTGCTATGATACAAAATTTATCATGACTCGTTCCTACACCGTAGACGTATCAGTACTCGAGAACCATTGTTGCTCCCCAAGTGAACCTTTAACTCGGCTGACTAAAAGCAGGAAGACTAACTTAAGTATAGAAAGCTTTAAAATATTAACGAAATTCAGGAAACTTAAAACAAAACTTTAACTCAAAAAAAAACTTTGAATGATAAAACATATTCAAATCACCCAAAATCTGCAACTTAAGTCTTTAAAACATTTAGTAAAATAAATTATGCAATTTTTTTAACTATACTAACTATTTATGAAGCTTCTAACTATTAAAGATGGAAGTCGGGAAAAGATCCACGACATCCTGACTAAATTAAAAAGAAAATGAAATCCTCTGAAACCATGCTAACTCGTATTCCCAGAACAAGCTATTGTTGATGATCTTGAATACTTGTGTCTGCATCATGAGAAGATGCAGGCAAAATGACCCAGTACGTTGAATTTATGAGGATGTTAAGTGAATTCTAAAGCATAACATAATCTTGAAACTTGATTTATAAAAAAAAAAAGAAACATATTTACCTCTTCTCAAACTTACTCAACTGAAGGAATACTCAAAACTACACAAACTTACTTAACTAAGAAGTACTCAAGAATAAGATACTCAACTAAGTAGTAAGGTTCTTAACTAAGTGAAACTCAACAATAAGGTAATTGACACAATGAAACATATATCAACTCAAGATATTCAATTCAATATAAAGCAATAATAAGAGATGCAATATAAGGAAAGCTTTTAAAATAGTTAAAGAAACTGCAATGTATTTCAGAATACAATGTAATGAGTTTGTATATATAAAAGTAAAATATAATGTTGTGGGAGTTTCTCTAACTGAAAACCACTAATATAAGCCTAAGTGATGATATAGCGTATTGATCACGCTGCCAAAACATTCCTATAATTGTTTCTCATATAGAATGTCTTGACTAAGTGGATCCACTATTTTATGTTAAAAAACACTAAGAAGTCATCTAAAAAGTATTATCCTTTTATATCGATGGTTTCTACAAGGTTTATTGTAATGATCTAAACCGTCGTTATTTGAGAAGGGAAAAAATCCATGAAGAACCTGGGCCCTGTCCCGCTAAAGCGGGAGAGATGTCATTAGCGTGACAGCGCTGTAGCATGGTAAGTTGTCACTGCAACATGATCGGTGAGAAATCCTTATTTTTCCATCCTTCTAAAAATAACTCATAGGTCGTAAATTACCCTAGAAACTTCAAAAAGGTTATTCAAAACTTGGAAAAGAAAAAGAAGGAGCTTTCTGGCATGAGGATGGTGGAATCTTGCAAATTCTTTGCAAAATTCTTTGTTCCGATTCCGGAAAATCTAGAAAATAAATCAAAACTTTGTACAAATTTGTTGGCTCCCAGGTTGGTTAGATTTTAATGCATTGAGTAGTTGTTAATTTGTGCTACCTTATAGTATACAAAATAAATCGTAGGAGATAAGCGTAGAACTTCGTGCACCGAGTAATTTCTGAGGAAAATTTCTATAATGGAATGTATTTGGGGTTAGTGATTTATGTAGAAAACTTATGATAGATGGAGTGTTCTTAGTTAACATTAACAAACGATATCCGGTAGGAGGGAATAAATTTCAGTCTATGCTAGGTTCGACCTATCAAAGAAACTCGTTGATGAATGTTTAGTAATTAAGGTTTAAAACCCTAATGACGAAACCTAATGAATAACTAGGGCTGGACTTGGTCTCTTTGTGATAAGAATTGGGGGAAAATTTGTTGGTGATAGTTGTGACTTCTTTATTGTGTGATGTATGCATGTTCTTGCTTCATTGTGATACCTGTAGATATATGAATGTTGCAATATTGATTACTCTTGTTTTAACTGAGATAGATGAATGATGTGGCTATTAAACCACGAGGTAAATTTATTATTATGATAACATACTTGTGATTGTGATTGTTGTGTGTGAACTTGGAATCAAATTTCCACATTCTTACATGCTATCTTTGAATCGGTTACTACGTCCTGGAATACATGGGACCGGATTGCCACGTTCTGGCAAGCTAACATTGTATCAGTTGCCATGTTTCAAAATATTTGGAATCAGACTGCAACATTTTGGCAAGCTAACTGTTTGGGCTTAGATTCCATAAGAGGACCAACTACTTTTGACAAGCGTATATGGTAAAGCATGGCATAGTAAGGTATTGTGATGTGTATATACTTATTATTATACATTCCATATCTAATGATGGCAGGGTGGAAGTGAAACCATATGTATGTATATGAGTGTGGGGTGATGTATAGATATGTTATGAGTTATACTTGTTAGAAAAGAGAGAGTGTGTTGTCTAGGTAAGTGCACAAAGAGGATGGAATATTGCTAGAGATTGAAGTAAGGACAAACTATATGGCTTGGTGTAGATAAGGTGATGATAATTTTGGAATGTGACATGATCGATTGGTAGGAAAGGATGTTATTAGTATATTTGATTATCTAATGGGGATAGCACGTTTAGGCTATGATCTAATAGAACCAGAAGTGTTAACAACTGGGAAAGAAAATGGTCTGTAATTAGCATCTTGCTCTAAATTAAGGGTGTGGTAAGAAAGGGGCAAGGGTGGAGAAGCGAGTGGCCATGAATTATCCTAATATTATTTTCTTATATTATGAGGTGGGCGTCGCGTTGAGCGATGATGCGTCGAAGTAAGTTTCCACTGCAATGCGATCGGTGAGGCAAATTCCTAATTACGAAAAATCTTATTTTCCCATGTTTCTAAATTAACCTATGGGTTGCAATTTATCCTAGCAACCTCATAAAATTTATTCGAATCTTTGAGAGAATGATAAGGAGATTTCTATCATGGGGAAGGCAGAATCTTGCAAATTGTTTACCAATTCCCCGTAGCAAATTCGAAAAAGGTGGAAAAGAAATCAAAACACCCTACAAATTGCTTGGCGCCCTATAGGTTAGGTTTTCATGCATTGGGTAGTTATAAATTTGTGCTAACCTTGTAGTATATAAAATTAATCATACGAGATATCCATAAGACATCGTGCACCGACTAATTTCTGAGGAAATGTTCTATTATACAATGTATTTGTGGTTAGTGCTTGATGTAGTGAATTGATTATAGATGGAGTGTTATTTTCTTGAGTAAACTTCCTTCATTAAACAAGGATATCTGGTAGAAGGGAATAAAGTTTGGTCTATTCTAGGTTTGACCTAGTAACCCAATGATGAATGTTTAGTAATTTAGGTATAAAACACTAATGACGAAATCTAATGAAGAACCAAGGCTTAACTTGGTCTCTTCTGTGATAAGAATTGGGGGAGAATTTGTAGCCGACGGTTGTGGCTTCTTGATTAAGTGATGTATGCATGTTCTTGCTTCATTGTGATACATGTAGATGTATAAATGCTGCAATGTTGACTACATTTGTTGTAACTGAGATAGATGAATGACGTAACTATAAACCATAAGGTAAATGTATGATCTTGATGAAATACTTTTGATTGTGATTGTGGTGTGTAACTTAGGATCGGATTGTCACGTTCTTGCAAGATAACTTTGGATCGGTTGCCACATTCCAACATACTTGGGATCGGATTTTCACGTTCCAGCAAGCTAACTTTTGATTGGTTGCCACGTTTCGGCATAATTGGGATTGGATTTCCACGATCTTGAAAGCTAGATATTTGGTCTTGAGTTTCGTGAGAGGACCTACTATTTGTGACAAGGGTGTAGGGTAAATCATGTTATAATCTTGTATTATGATGTGTATATATTTGTGATTTTTTGTTCATATCTAATGATGACAAGGTGAAGGTGTAACCATGTGTTTGTATAAAAGTCTGGGTGATGGAGAGATATCTTATGAGGTATACTTGTCGGAAAAGAGAGAGAATTTCTGAGGTGGTTTCTGGGTAGGTACTCAAGGTGTATGGAATGGGGCTAGAGAATCAAGTAAGGATAAACTATATGGCTTGGGGTACATAATGTGATGATAATTTGAGGATATGACATGATCGATTGGTAGGAAAGGATGTTAGTGGTATCTAGGATTATCTAATATGCATAGCATGTTTAGGCTATGATCTAATAAGCAGAAGTTTAGTGGTTGCGAAAGAAAGTTGTTAGTAGTTAGAGCCTTGGTGTAAGTTGAGGTTGTGGTAAGAAAGGGGCAATGGTGGAGAAGCGAGTGGTCCATGCATGATCCTACTATTCTTTTCTTTTATTATGTGGTGGGGTGGGGTTGACCAATTATGCCAACTAGTACATGTCGTTGTACTGATACTACTCTTGTTATGTCTTTAGACATAATCTGGATGCACGATTAATGATGTTTTATTCGGTGAAGGTGAAGAAATCCTCTAGCAGTTTCGACTCTTCTTTCTCAATGGTCGGAGCTGTGTTTTTTTATTTAATTATTGTCCATCATTACTCTAAGTAGCACTTGTACTTGTTAGAATAGATCCTTGGGGTAACTTAGTTAATTTACAAGTCTTATCTAGTTCGTGAAAACAGTTGTTTTTAAAGTTTTTATCTCTACTCTGTCTATATTTCATTAATTTTCTTCATGTATTAATCTTTGGGGTATGAGGGTTCTCCTACTTAGGTGTTAGAGTAGGTGCCCGCAAGGCTTGATAGGTTGGATCGTGACATTTACGGAGACATGAATTATCTAACCTCAAAATCGATCCCATATAGGTTCTCAATACTACTCCCAAGTTACTCATCTCATATGTTTAAAGACATAACTTTTTCTTTATTTTGAGATAGTTACTCGAAAACATAGCTTAAAAGCTCTCTTTGAATCGATGTTCCCTATCTTTGTCTAAACTCTTTTGGAAATCTCAGCTTCCTTTCATTTTAAATGTGAAAACATTTACTCTTGGAAATACTTAGTTTCATACATCCTTTTAAATAAAATGATGTTTTCGCTTACTCTTTGCCTAAGTCAAAACTTAATTCTTAAAACAAAGTTAAAATGTGTGTAATAAACTTCTTAAAATATGGTTCATTTCAAATTATTGATGTGAAAGACTCAATGTAAGGTTTTTAATAACCATAAATCGAACTTAATACTTGGAACTCAAGAACTTTAGTGATACTACTCATTTCAAGAATGCTCAACTCTAAGGTATTATGCAGAATTATGAGAATGAACTACTCAACTCAAGGACTCAAAGATACTTCTTATCTCAAGATTGTCCTACTAATAGGCTTCATGAAGAATTATGGGCATGAACAATTCAACCCAAGGATTTCATGGGTAATATGTAGTAGTCCCATGACTAGAAATATAATTTCAACGGGGATAAGAAATTTAATACTCAAGAGTTAGAACTTTAAGATACTACTCCTCTCAATAGCACTTAATATATGGAGTCCATGTGGAATTTTTGGGCATGAACGAATAAACTTGAAGGTCTACCTAACTACATGGAACTCATGTATATGAATGTTATCATTATCTTACTTACTTTCTCAAAACTTACTTCAAATCAATTATGGATCTTTAAGGATTCACAATTTAACTCAAAGGTCTTGAACTCTAATTTAAACTCTCTTAAATTTGAATTATGAATTCAAGAGTTATGGTTCATGATATAACAGATCTCATGATCACAAAGAAGACTCATGAATACATTCTCCTTGCTTCATACTCACTTGTTCGAGTCTTGAAAGAAGTTACTAGAAGTTGTAGAAGACTTCTCAAAAGGGCTCAAAGGTACTTCTTAGAATGTTTGAAACAATCTTCTCAAAAGTTAACTCTTAACTCTAACTTGAATTTTAATTATGAATTCAAGGTAATGAATTATTTCTAGGTGTTTAGAAGTAGTTTAGAGTGTTAAGAATCAAAAGGGAGTAAATGTACCCTTTGCAATAAACGAACGAAAAGATAAAAAATAGGTGGGGGCAGCTGAAATTGGCACTCTGAGTTGCAGGGGGAATCTAGACCCTAACATTCATAGAAGTGGTTGGAGCGCCCTTTCAAGCATGACACGCCAAGCCCCAACCCAGAAAAAATGGACGAATTTCTTTGCTAATTTATCAGCTTAACTCACCTAGAATAAAAAAGTTTCTTCCCCAAGCACTTGGATTTGGTTAATAGACATAATTATTCTTTAATATACTCAAAACATCATTCAGATTACTAAACTTCATCTCAATAAATCATTAAAACCCCAACATAACAAGATATAGAATAAATATCAAGAAGTCTAATCTTTCAACTTCAAGAATGAAACTTCACTGAAAATAACATGATTGTCATGTGAGTGAATTAACTTAACACTATAGAAGATTACATACCTCTTAGGGATTAATCCCATGGCAAATATCTGCATCAAGACGCAAGAATCTCGACGAACACTTAATTCTCTCCTCTTTTATCTTCTTTTTTATCTTCTTGAACTTTACACTAAAACCGTAGGCATATATTAAGATTATAAAACTTAACCTAATAGTATTAGACCCCAAAAATATTACTAAACATGAATTAAATCAAATTGGGTAAGGAAAAGACCACAATCTCCGAGGACAACAGTCATGAGTTTCATTTCAGTCTTTAGTCATTTAGTTTTAATTTTTTCTAGATTTTGTTGTGGCTTGTCCCAGTATTTCTAGTCCAGTTTAGAGGTTTATTTCAGACATAGTTAGATTCATCTTAGTATTGAGTTAATATTTCCTTTGTATTAAACTCATTGCTTTCAACTCTCTCAGTTATAGAATATGGGTATTCCCTATTTTTTCATTATAATTTATGATTTAGCTTCTGCAATAATTTATTATCTTTAGTAGCACATGATCATGCCAGCAAGGTTAGATTAGGATCACTTGTTGTCCTAGGTTCTGTGTCCGCGTCTCGGGGGTAGCTCAGGGCGTGACAACTACAATCGCGACAACAACTTTAACTAGGGTAACTATGGTAACAGAAATGATCGGAGTGGGCCCTATGTTCCACCTCAAAATCAGGAAGTTGCTCCTAAGAATGGTGGAAGTAGTATGGCGCGAGTTGAAGACATATTGGAAAATACAATGAGAAGGTTTGATGCTAGTGATGAGCAGGCCAAAGAATCGAGAAGTGATTTGGACAATATTGGGCAAAAGGTGGATGCACACTCAATCTCAATCAAGCATCTTGAGTTTCAAATGGCCCAATTGTCTACTACTGTGAACCAACATCAATCGGGTACTCTTCCTAGCAATAATATTCAAAATACGAAAAATGATGGACATTGTATGACAGTAACTACTCGAGGGGGTAAGCAAACCATTGATCCACCAATGTCGTCTGTAGTTGAAGATGAAGCAGTACGAGATAAAGGTGAGTTTGTAGATAAAGCACTGAAAGAAGTAGAGATACCCCAAAAGGTGATCCCCGTTCCTAGACCACCCCCACCATTCAGGCAAAGATTGATGAAGAAGACTGAGAATGGCAAATATCAACGTTTTATCACTATGTTGAAACAGCTTTCCATCAATGTCCCTTTGATAGAATCTCTTGAACAAATGCCCGGTTGTGCCAAGTTTATTAAAGATATGGTTAGTAAGAAGAGATCGGTAAGTTTTGAGGATGATGACAGAATGCAACATTGTACTGCTATTGCTACAAGGCCTTTTGTGCAAAAGAAAGAAGATCGAGCGCTTTCACTATTCCATGTACTATAGGGTTGTTACACTTTGCTAAAACACTATGTGATCTTGGTGCAAGCATAACTATCATGCCTCTCTTTATTTACAAGAAGTTGGGTATTAGTGACTCAAGCCACTGCGATGCGATTACTAATGGTCGATCGAACGGTGAAGAGGCCTATTGGGATACTTCATAATGTGTTAGTAAAGGTGGAGTCATTTATATTTCTTGCTGATTATGTGATTCTTGTCTGTGAGGTGGATTTTGAGGTGCCTATTATTCTTAGAAGGCCATTTCTTGCTACCGGTGGAGCCTTTGTTGACATGGTAAAAGGGCAGATAAAGTTTAGATTAAACAACGAAGAAGCCACTTTCAACATTTGTAGATCCATGAAGAAGAGTGGTGAGCTCTACAGTATATGCTATATCGTACAAGGTTGAGACTACGTCTGAGGTACAAATTGAAGAGCACCTTGGTGTTGAGGCACTAGCAGCAGTGATCATGAATTTTGAGAGTGGTGGTATTGAAGAGTATGGGTCATTAGTTGTCAAACTTTATCGAGGTGACTTTCGGTTTAAACCAATGAAATTGGAATTAGATATGAAGCATCTCGAGTCTCCACCCGTGAAACCATCTATTGAGGAGGCCCCAAAATTAGAGCTTAGGATCTACCACTTCATTTGAGGTATGTATTCTTGGTAAAAGATTACAATTTGACGGTAATCATACCGTTGGATTTGAATGCGGAACAAGTAGAGTGTCTAGTAGAAGTGTTAAAGAGGTTCAAATGAGCCATTGGTTGGACTATTGCATATATTATTCGGATCCCACTCGGTATTTGTTCACAAAAAATCCAACTCATGCCCAATCACAAGCCAATTATTGAGCACCAAAGACGTTTGAATCCACCTATGCAAGAGGTAGTGAAGAAATAGATTATTAAGTTGTTGGATGTCGGAGTCGTATATCCTGTCGCAGATAGTAGTTGGGTATGCCATGTTCAGTGTGTTCTCAAAAAGGTGGGAATGACAGTTGTCCCTAATGAGAAGAATGAACTTGTTCCAATGAGGCCGGTGACCGAATGGAAAGTTTGCATGGATTACATGAAGTTGAATGCATGGACTGAGAAGGACCATTTTCCTATGCCCTTCATGGATGAGATGTTAGATAGGCTTGCAGTAAAATGGTGGTACTATTTTTTGATGGTTATTCGGGTTACAATCAAATCTCTATTGCACCGGAGGATCAAGAAACCAACTTCACTTTCCCATATGGGACATTCGCATTCAAGAGGATGCCTTTTGGGTTGTGTAATGCTCCTTCTACTTTTCAGAGATGTATGATGTCGATATTGTGCGATATGGTGGAGGACACTATTAAGGTGTTTATCGATTATTTTTCAGTTGTTGGTGACTCTTTTAATCATTGTTTGAGTCACTTGGCCGAGGTTCCAAAAAGGTGTGAAGATTGCAACCTTGTGCTAAATTGGGAGAAATGTCACTTCATTGTACAAGAGGGTATTGTATTGGGCCATCGCATCTCAGAGAAGGGGATAGAGGTTGATCGAGCCAAAGTTGAGGTTATAGAGAGATTTCCTACACTCGTCTCTGTAAACTGTGTTAGAAGTTTCTTGGGCATGAGGGCTTCTACCAGAGGTTTATTAAGGATTTCTCAAAATTTTCACATCCTCTATGCAAGTTACTTGAGAACGAATGTAAATTTCATTTTGATGAATCCTGTTTGAAGGCATTTGGAGAGTTTAAGGCAAAGTTGGTATCTGCGCCCATTGTATTGGAGTAAGTCATTTGAGGTGATGTGTGATGCTAGTGGGGTTTCTCTTGGTATGGTGTTGGTATAAAGAAGGGATAAAATCCTTCACCCCATTTATTATGCTAGTAAGGCCTTAAATGAAGCACAAGAACTACATTGTGACTGAACAAGATCTCCTTGTGGTGGTATTTGCTTTCTAAACATTTCGCTCCTATTTGCTTGGCACGAGAGTCAAAGTGAATACTGACCACTCCATTTTGAGATATTTGATGGCAGAGAAGGATGTGAAACCGAGGTTAATTAGATGGGTACTACTTTTGCAAGAGTTTGATTTTGAGGTGAAAGATGCCGATCACTTGTTCAGATTAGAGGATAAAGCTATGCGAGAGTTGGGTGAAAAGGCTGAAATTGATGACACCTTTCCTGATGAGCATGTATTAGCCGTTTCTCAAGACTTGATTCTATGGTTTACCAATTTTGCAAATTATCTGGCTAGTGATATAGTACCATGGGATTTGTCCTTCCATCATAGGAAAAAGTTCATGCATGATGTGAAAAAGTTCTTTTGGGATGAGCCTTACTTGTACCGGAGTTGTGCTGATGGACTTATTCGTCGTTGTGTGCCAAATATTTAGATGCTAAGTGTATTGGAGGCATGTCATTCCTCGCCTGTTGGTGGGCATCATAGTGGTTTCCGAACTACCCATAAGACCTTGCAGTGTGGGTACTATTGGCCAACCATCCACCAAGATGCTCATGTGTTCGCCAAGTCATGTGATAGGTGCCAAAAAGATGGAGGTATTTAAAGATGGCAAGAGCTCTCTTTACATCCTATTCTAGTGATCGAGTTATTTGATGTATGGGGCATTGATTTAATGAGCCCGTCTGTGAGTTCTCATGGGATGAAATATATTCTTGTGGCGATGGATTATGTGTCAAAATGGGTGGAAGCCATAGCACTTGCAAACAATGAAGGGAAGAGTGTCACTGCATTCTTGAAAAAGAACATCTTCTCTAGATTTGGCACACCTAGGGCAACTATTAGTGATGGGGGATCCAACTTTTGCAATAAGTTATTCAAAGGGTTATTGGAGAAACTTGGGGTTCGTCACAATGTAGCCACTACGTACCATCCACAAACTAGTGGGCAAGTTGAGGTGTCCAATAGAGAAATCAAGCAGATCCTGTCGAAAATGGTAAATGCTAATAGAACGGATTGGTCTAGGAGGCTTGATGATGCTCTTTGGGCTTACCGACAGCATATAAGACTCCCATAGGTATGTCTCTGTACCAACTTGTATATGGGAAGGCTTGTCACTTGCCGGTTGAGATAGAAGCACAAGGCCATGTGGGCGATGAAGAAAATGAAGATGGATTGGAATGAAGCAGTGGAATAGAGACTTAATGGGTTGAATGAGCTTGATGAGTTTCGCCTAAAAGCATATGAAAGATCAGGCCTCTACAAAGAGAAAATGAAAAAGTACCATGACCAAAAGATTGAGAAGCACAAATTTGTAGTTGGGTATTTGATACTTTTATTTAACTCTAGGCTGCTCTTGTTTCCGTCCAAACTCAAGTCCAAATGGACTCGTCCTTTCTTGATCACTAAAGTGTTTCCATATGGAGCGGTTGAGTTGGAAAACAAGGAGGGTGAAAGGTTCACGGTAAACGAGAAGAGAATTAAGATCTACCTCGGGCATGCGGACAGTGCCCATAAAGTGGTTGAGGCATATTATCTTGACGAAGTCTGAGTAAGCAAGGGTTTTACGTCGTGCCGCGAAGTTAAATCAAGCTCTTTTTGGGAGGCAACCCAATGTGTATCCTCTAGCCAACAATAGGTTTTTCTTTTCTTTGTAGGAATAGTTGCATTATTTTGTTTCGTTTTGATTTACTCAATGTCATGTGTAATTTTCTTTTATAGTTTTTAGTCTGTTGGATAGAGAGTAGTTTAGGATCCGGTCTAAAAAGTGTCCAGAAAACACCAAAAGAATGACTTATGGGTGCTAAATGTGCAAGGACCAAACCACAAGAATTCTGCAGAAATTGGTCTGGTGCACAGATCTACGGATCAATCGACGGGCCATTGTTACACCGACGGATTGTCGATGGTTTCCTAGGTCCCAGGTATGTTTTTAAATTTTCATCTAAATTAGGGCACAACCGACGGACCCATCGACGGACCGTTGATTCACTTACATTCCGTCGATGTACCGTCAGTTCACAAAATCCAGTGACCCAACCCGACTCGACCGGCCATATAAGATTATAATTGTTCATTTACCCTTGCACAGCTTTTCAAATTCCCCCCAACCGTTTCCCTTCTCATTTTCTTAACTACCCATTAAAATCCCACAATCACCCACTCAAATTTCCTCTAGATTTCCAATTCTCCCAAACTCTCTGAAATCCCAAAACCTAGTCCCCAATTTCTCCTCCATTTTCATTGCTTCTATGGTCGGTGTTTGAAAGAGGGCACGTAGGTTGGTGTTGCAGATCACCCACTCACTTCCCTCCAATTACAACTCTCAAGTATTTAATATTCCTTTGCTCAATGAATTCTCGTTCATTTGCTTGTGGAATTAAATTTGTTGTATGTGGGTCTTGACTTAGGGACATAATTGAATGTTAAACTTGTTAAAATTGGATTCCATGTCCCTTAGAATGATATAAAGTGAATGGGTTGAGGGTGGAATCTATGTGCACTCTAGTTGCTTGTTTTTTTTCGACTAGGTCCTGAAAGTCTCTTAGAATTCATGGTTGAAATTGGCAAAATTGAAGCCCTAGGAATGAGGAATTAGTATTTTGCTTGATATAGCATGTTGGGTGTACTAGTTAGTGCTTGAAAGTTCTCATTTTTGGGGTAAAACCAAGACCCAAAATCCTGTCTCTGACCACCAGAACGAGATCCCATCTACGGACCGTCAATTGATCGATGGACAGTTGATGGGGTACGTGGATGGTTCACCTTGAAAACTGCTAACTGTTGAACGACGGAAGTGGACTATGGTCCGTCGATTGATCGATGGGCCGTTCTTCACGTTCATCATTTTTGTCTCAAACTTTGCTTTGTGAGGTTTTCAAAAATTATTCTAAGTGTCTAACGACGAAAGTGGACTACGGTCCGTTGATTGATCGACAGGCCGTTCTTCACATCCGTCGTTTCTGTCTTAAACTCTTCTTTTTGAGATTTTCAAAACTTATTCTAAGTGTCAAATGAAGGAAGTGGACTACGATCTGTCGATTTATCGATGGTCCACGTCCATCGTTTCTAACTAAAAGTTCTGAGGAAAGATGACTTCTGAAATTTGCTAAGTGTCCATCGACGGAGCGTCGTTTTATCGACGGGATATTGATGGTTCCCGTCTTCTGAGTCTGCAGTTTTGCACTAACATATGTCATGTGTTTACAGGTACTAATGGCCCCCAAACCAGATATTGTCTATTCCAGGGGACGATCCAAGTCTTTGGCACCATCACGGTGCTTGAATAGCTCATCCGATGATGCGAGGGACCCAAAATATGTGCCCCCAGGCACCAATGCCCTAACACCACCTGCTAGAGTCCCTCGAGGCACCCCCTAGAAGGTGGCTTCCAGCGTAATCACTGCCTTCGAGTCTGATGAGGAGCGCATACTTACCGGTAGACCTTATGGGTCTACCTCGTGTTTTGAAAGAGCATTTGGCTCCGAGAAGGCCTCCAGTTCTGAGTCGACCCACTTTATAGGTTCGAATGAGGTCGGTGCCTCTAATTCTGGATCATAGGGAGCCGCTCCCCCAGCCGTGCCTGCACACAATGCCTCGTCTGATGAGGCCCAAAGTTTGGAGTCTGCTCCGACACCCCAGTTTGAGGTCCCTGCACCGGTCACTGATGAACCCAACTGGTGGTGCGCCGATGGTCAGTACCAAGTTTACAGGGATGCCAAGTTGTTGAACGACAAGGGGGGATGACTCGGACACTGACAGTTGAGCAGAGGGTACTTAAAAGAGCCTACACACGGTGCCTGTGGTGCATTAGCTGTACCCGCCATCAATTCGAGTGGATGGCCAGAAGGTGGGGCCTTATAGTGAGGAGATGGTTCTAGAGTTCTACGCATCTTACGTAGCGGCTCTCCGAGGTTCTATGGACAGGCGGTCTAACCCCGCCAAATAGGCACCGCTCACCGATGTCCAAGTTCGAGGTTGTCGGGTGGATATTTCTTCTACTGCCATCCGCCGCTTCTTATACGGTGAATCAACTGATGTTGCGCGAGTTCCCCTAACCCAAGAGTTTGATTACAGGTGGGACGTGTTCAAGGGTGTCCACTTTCAGCGGAACAGAGAACTTAGAGAGTCCACCAAGAGGTGGATTTCGCAGCGGCTCTCCATTGATGGTGAGGGAGAAGACACGGTGTTAGACCCTAGAGGCCTTATCAAGAATGCCAACCTCACTTTTGCGGCCAAGTTCTTATGGTTGTTAGTCCACCACCGCCTATCCCCCCTACTGCAGATAATATACTCACTTGGTATAGAACGGTCTTGGTAGTAGCTTTAGTTGCGGGGTTGGAAATTGATGCGGCGCAGTTTTTGATCTCTGTCATCCATGAGAGGGATTTCAAGCTCTCTACCACTTACCCATTTCCATATATGATTTTTCAGCTATGCATGGATGCTGGAGTGCCCATTTGGCACAGAGATGTCCTTCGTACTCCTGCCGGGATAGTTGATATCGATCTCATCAGGGATGTGGCCAAAGAGGCGGCACCACGGCGTGGGCTCTGAGTGGATGTTCAACCGCTAGGTGAGAACTTGGTGGATATGGTTGAGCAAGCCCAAGGGGCTGATCATGCCACTTTGAAGCCTACTGATGCTACTCTGTCTGAGTTTTCCCCTAGCACGAGTAGGGCGCCTAGTTCCTCCAGGTCTACCCCACCTTCAGCAGCACTGGTCCCGATTGTTAGGGTCCAGAAGTTAGAGGTCCAGATGGACACCTTTCTTCATCATATCCAACTTTGGATGCATAAGTCCATTGCTGAGGCTGAAGACCGAATTGAGAAGAATGTCACCCAACAGATGGAGAGGAGGATTCAGGCGGTCCACCAGCGCCTCGATGCTTTTGAGTTGAGAAACCTAGCACGCCCAGCCCCCACCATTGATTTGATGACTCTTCAGGCGGATGTGGCGAGTATGCAGGCTGATGTTGATGCTATACTAGATATGCTGGTACACGAGCCTGAGGCCGCACCTACGAAGATTTCAGAGGATACAGTGCATGCTGCAGTGTTCACTACAACCACTGCACCGCCGCCTCAACCATGTGAGAATTCCAAGATGCATCATTCCAGATGCACCAGTGAGAGTGAGGAGTCTTGGTCTAGGAAGAAAGAGAGCACATATACGGAGGCTGCGAGGATAGCCTCATTGGTTGATGAGGAGGCCCGACAGATAAGGGCTCGTGAATTAGCTGTTGGGGCGTCTAGATCCAGATTGGTGGTTGCTGAGAGGAGCACCACTGAGGGTGCAGATATTGCTATGTGCAGCATTGATGGTGGCCCTACTACTGAGGGAGCGGGTTGTGAGAAACCGGACCCATATGCTTGTTGATCTTCGGCGTTATGCACCTCAGGTTTTCTTCACCTACCACCATATCTTTATATTTCTTATTCATTGGGGACAATTTCATGTTTTTTTGGTTGGGCGAGGGGTAAATGGAAAGTGAGTTCTAGGGTGAAGTCTGAGTAGCCCAACTCACGATCCTCGCTTTGTGTTTTCTTGCCTGTATTGTTTTGCCCCAAGATACTGATCATTTTTCTGTTGAACCGGCATATGTAGTATCTTATAAAAAGTATGATTATGAAATCTGAAACATGAAGGCTAAATATGAATGTTATCTCGAAGTAGGTGTCAAATAATCTGATAGGGTAATGAGGTGTCAAGAGAGTGTGAGGAAACTTTATTGTTCTATTGTTGGTACCTAGCAAGAACTTATACGGTTAGTCTTGCAAAAAAATATGTGTTAGACATTTAGGAAAGGATCATAGGCCCTTGTTAAAATTAGCCAATCGTTAGCCTAAATAAAAAAACAAATGAAAGTGATCCCTTTTTTATCTAAATATTTTTAACTTACAATATACCTTGCTTTTCTACCCCAAATCATCTTTCCTCGGAATAATGTGTTGGCCGTGGTCCCTCCTTAGACATGTGCACCTCAACTTAGGCCAAAATTATAAGTTGAGGGTGGCTAATGCAGAAACTGACCTCGTCTTGGCCCTGATCCCACATTGGGTATTTTGTACCTCGACTCATGGCAAAGCCATAAGTTGCACGTGGCTTATGAGTAATGTCCCAAAAATTGAGAATGAAAAGATTAATGTGGAAAAAGAAAAGAAATAGTGAAGAAGAGAAGTGACTCAGTCAAAGCCATTATCAAATAAAAAAGAGAGAGAGAAAAAGAGTGTTTAAGAAAGAGAAGTAAAAGTCATTTCCGCAAAAGGAGAAAGAAAGGAGAAAATAAGGCAAAGAGTACATGAAAAAGAAGAGTAGGGCATAATAGACGATGAAAGAGGTAGGACGCTTAGTCGTAATGTCAAGGAGGGAAACAAGTCACTAAAATGTACCCATATATATCAAACCTGACCCGGAGCCTTTTTTTAGAAGCCAAGAAAGTCCTATCATGATCCTAAGAGTCTAATATGGTGAACGTAAGTAGTGAAAATAAGGACAAGCCTATGGCGACAAATACCAACAGGGTGTGAAGTCGTTATGAGCGTGACCGTTGAATAATGATCCTTGTACTCAAATTTGAAATCACTGTGTAAAAAAGGAGGATATTTTTTCGAAGTGAGGACACTGGTTGCAATATTGGAAAGTTGGTACCTTGGTGAGAGATAAAAGAGTAGAGGTGTCGGTGTGTGGTGAGTCTGTGTCATGGTCTGATCCATATGAATGAGCTTAGTGAGCCTAAGAGTAAAAGCATGCACTACAGCAGTAAAAAAAAGTCGGGATTGATAGCCATATGATTGCGAAAGCTTAAAAGAGGATACTTTTGTACAAATTTGTTGTGGTGAGTCATAGTGCATCGCTTGAGTATAAACAACTAATTTAAGTTGAGGGTGTTGATGTACCGTGGTTTCACGTTACTCTCAATGCTTTTTCCTAAAGTTTAGTGTGTTTCTAGGGCCTTTTTGTAGTAATTTTAATATATTTTTATCTGTGTTTAAAAGGAAAGTTTTCAAAAATGGAAATGCAGAAGGGTGTGCAGAAATCAATGCAAAAGTGACCCACGAAGCCATTGACGATCTGTCGTTCCATCAACGGACCGTAGGTGGTGACCGTCAACTGGAGGTTCAAACATTTGGAAGCAACTCGGAGAATTTTGACTAAGTGTGGGTCTACGTAAGGATCGATGGTCTGTAGACTGATTGACAAAGTCCTGGAAAATCGTTGATGAGATCAGACACTGCTCCAATACCCGGTGTTGAAGAAAAAGCTAAGTGTAGAACGACGAGAGGATTAACGGACCGTAGATTAATTGATGGACCGTGCAACTGGACTATCGATTGGATCAGAGAAGGTGCAATGTGCAGGGTGAAAAAAGATGCTAAGTATGGACCGATGGATCCAGTCAACGGTCCGTCGTTTGACTGAAAGACCATTTGTTGGGTCATCTATTGAAGCCACATTTTGGCCAAAACTTTCCTTATCTTGAGTTATTTATAATTTAGGACTCTTTTATTATAAATAGGGTGAAAAACCTCGTTTTGGGGGTTTAATTCTCTTACTAATTTCGTACTTTTGTTCTTGGAGATTTGTTTTGACATTAATTCAAATTTCCGGATCTGGTGTTTACGACGATTGTATGATTTCAACTTGAATTTCTGGATTTTCTTCAAATCTGTCAAAGTAAGTTCATGACTTCTTATTCATCAATAATGAATTGTGTTCTTCTAAGAATAGGTAACTAAATCCACAACTTGGGTTGTGGGACTATGATGATTAACAAAATAACCCTAGATAAATAACAACTCTCAACTAGGTTATTGCATGCATTAATAATTCTTTCGTCTATAAGTCTTTTTAACGAGTGCACGTGTTAGAACTCCCCTAATTCCTACTTGCTCGATCAAGGAGGTAGTTAATAGGAAAAGAATTATTGACATAGATTTAGTGGATACTATCTAATAGGCTAGTTTCGATTGGTACGAAGTAATAACTAAGACAAACATGGAATATGATGATTAATATTGAGTAAAGGTAAGGGTTAGTAACATACACACATGTAGCAGGACCAAGGTACGGGGTGAAATTCTCTAAATCTCGGACCAAGGATTTAGAGATACATAACTTATCACTTTGCATGCAAAACACTAGGAAAGAGTTTTTATAGCTAGGATTATGGCATTATGAACCTATGGGGAACACTTATACCCTAGTTTCTCTCATAACTTGTTACATACCAACAAATTTACTTTTGTTACTTGTTTAATTTCACAACATTGCAACGCTTTTGCTTTACAAAACCCCATTTTTATTACTATTTTTCGAAAAGGACTTGACTAAATAGAGGTAATCGTTCATTAAAGTTAAGTCTAAACTATTTTCCTAGTAAGATCGACCCCAACCTAATAGTTGGGTCCTTTACGTGATATGACTACTTATACTTCTTTAGGGAAGTATTATTTGAGCGTATCAGGTACCAACTATATCTCCTTGTTCTTGAAGTATGTTTCCCCCATAGGAATACTGGCTAGTGGATCCACGTAGTTGCTATGTTCATGTTTTGGTACTACCTTGGAAAGTAGTCCGCCTTCTTTCGGTGTAGGGTTCCATGACACCGAATTCCACATTATCTCATGTGGTGTATATCGGTTAGGGAAAGATGTTCCCAAAAGGACAAATGAATTAATGAAATGAACTCTAACTAGGATAACCTAAACGGTTTAGCTTAGTCTAGGTAGGGGATGGGACTCTACCTAAACATTGCACTAGTTAGCCTTGAGGGAAGTCTTAGGAGGATGTTCTTATGTATGAATATGCTTATGATGGTATATTATATGTATATGATGAACTTGCACATTATTGATACTATATGTTGATTAGTTTCATTTATGAACATGTGTTGGTCTAAATTATTAAAGATGATGATATGTACTCTTAAATGTCGTGCTATGTGAAGTGAGATGTTGGTCATGATTCTTGTTGGGTTACTTGATTGAGTAAGGTTATGGGGATTTTCTTGGTCATTGCACTTGTTAACTTGATAGGGGTTCATCGATAAGTGTCTAGCCTTGGTTATGTTGAAATGTACTCTTATTCATGCTTGTTGCTACTATGACTTGATGATAGAGTTACTTGACTATGCATTCAATTATATGATATGCATGTTGACTTGACTAGACTTGATGTTGTTGTTCTTGTGATATATATTCCTATGACTTAATGAACATATTCTATTAGTTGGTATGGTGTTGTTGAAAGTGCATAAAGGTATTTAATGAAAAGTGCATACTTATTGAAATGTTCCTTTTCTTAGAATGATTTCAAACTATGTGTGCATATGGTCTCATACTTAGTACAAATGGTGTACTAACACCATTTCTTCCTTTTCCCAAATATTTTATGTTCCGATCATGGAAGGACTTTTGGAGACAGCTTTGAAGAAGACTTAGAATTCTTGATCATCTAAGTTGGGTAGGTCCTCACTTTTCGAGGGCAATGCCACTATCAAGCCTATGATGTTGTTTCGATTATTAAGACTCTTATGTTCTTTCCTTTTCATTTGGATATAAACATTGTATTACCTATATGTGCTCTTATTTTATTGATGTATGGGCTACGCCCAATTTGATATACTCTTATTAGATAGTTATGAGATAAGACGATTATTATGAGACTATGTTATGTTCTATATATCTATGTGCAATAAAAGTAGAAGACCAAATAATCTTCCTATACAAAGGGTGTAGTATGCTCATATACATACATACATACATACATACATATATATATATATATATATATAGTTCAAATTTTCCGCGTTTTTGACCTATGAATGTAATGATGTAAGCTAAGTCTTAGTCCTCAAAGAGGACGACGACGCCAGTTACGTCTAGGGGGTATTACCGGATGTGACAAATAGGGTGTTTCGTAGTTACCTAGATTCATTTGTCATTGTCTTCATTGACGACACCTTGGTATGTTAAAAAAAAGGGTGAACACATGGACCACTTGAGGGTGGTGTTGCAAATGCTTAAGGAGAACCAATTATTTGTCAAGTATAGCAAATGTGAGTTTTGGTTGAGGTTGGTGGAATTTCTTGTTCATATCATATCCAGTGAGGGAGTTGAAGTTGATCCAAGGAAAACTAAGGCGGTGAAAAGTTAGCCTAGACCATTGACCCCGACCGACATTAGGATTTCTTAAGTCTAACGGGTTATTATAGGAGGTTTGTGGATGGTTTTTCATCGATTGGATCTCCCTTGACTACTTTGACCCAGAAGAATATGAAATTTAAGTGGTCGGAGGCATGTGAGAGAAGCTTCCAAAGGATAGGCTTACTTTCGCTTCGGTGTTGACATTATCGGAGGGTACCAAGGGCTTTGTTGTGTATTGTGTTGTATCCCGAGTGGTCTTGGGGTGTGTGTTTATTCAACATGGAAAAGTAGTAGCCTATGCCTCTAAACAACTCAAGGTGCATGAGAAGAATTATCCAAACCATGATCTTGAGTTAGTGTCCGTGGTATTTGCCTTGAAAATGTGGAGGCATTATTTGTATGGTGTCCATGTGGGTTTGTATACCGACCACAAGAGTCTTCAATATGTGTTTACTTAAAAGGAAGTTGAATTTCTGGCAAAGAAGGTGGTTGGATATTTAGAAAGATTAGCACATTAGTGTTCCCAACAACCCCGGCAAGGCCAATGTGGTTGCGGATGCTCTAAGTCGTATGACCATGGGAAGTGTGCCTCATATAGAAAAAGCCAAGAAAGACCTAGTGAAAGATATTCATAGGTTGGCTAGATTGGGTGTTAGATTGGAAGAGTCTCCGAATGGTGGCTTTATGGTCCATCATAACTCCGAGTCATCTTTGGTGGTTGAGGTGAAGTCCAAAAAACACCTTGATCGACCATTGATGGAGTGGAAGGAATCGGTTCTTGGTAATCTAAATGAGTCATTCTCCTTAGGGGGTGATGGTGTCTTGAGGTATCAGGAAGGTTGTGTGTTCCCAATATAGATGGTTTAAGGAACTGAATTCTTGAGGAAGCTCATGGAACCCTGTACTCCATTCATCTGGGTTTGACAAAAATGTAACATGACCTTGGGGAAGTGTTTTGGTAGGAAGGCATGAAGAAGGACAGCGGAATTTGTTGCCAAGTGTCCAAATTGCCAACAAGTGAAAGCCGAACACCAAAAGTCGGGTGGTTTACTTCAAGAAATCCAAGTTCTTACTTGAAAGTGGGATGACATCAATATAGATTTTGTGGTAGGTTTGCCTCGGACACAAAAGCAATATGACTCCATATGGGTGGTTGTGGATAAGTTTACCAAATCCGCTCATTTTATTCCCGTCAATTCTAGTTACTCCGCGGAGGATTATGCAAGGATCTTCAAAGATGAGATTTTGTGTCACCATGGTATTTCGTTAGCCAGTATATCGGATAAGAGTGCACAATTCACATCTAGGTTTTGGAGGTTATTCCAAAAAAGGTTGGGTACCAAAGTGAAGCTAAGCACTTTTTTCATCCTCAAACTTATGGCCAACCGAAGTGTACTATTCAAACCCTTTAAGATATTCTTAGAGCTTTTATAATTGATTTCAAGGAAAATTGGGATAAGCACTTGCCTTAGGTAGAGTACTCTTACAACAATAGCTACCATTCATCTATATCTAACGCTCCTTATGAAGGCTTGTATGGTAGGATATATAGATCTCCAATTGGATGGTTTGAAGTGGGTGAGTCTTCACTTTTGGGTCCCGATTTGATTTGTAAGACTTTGGAGAAGGTTCATATAATAGAGAATCGTTTGAAAACAGCCTATAGCCGGCAAAAGTCTTATGCCAACCATAGGAGAAAGGAATTAGAGTTTGAAGAAGGTGATAAAGTGTATCTAAAAATTTCGCCTATGAAAGGGGTGGTTAGATTGGAAAGAATTGGAAGTTGAGTCCTCGTTATGTGGGTCCCTATAATAATCTCACAAAATATTGGTAAGGTTGCATATGATTTGAGGTTACCTAGAGAATTGGCTTCGGTTCATCCTGTGTTCTATGTTTTTATGCTTAAGAAGTGTATTAGTGATACCAAGTCCATTCTTTCTATTGAAGGTCTAGGTGTTTAAGAGTACCTCTCCTATTGACGATGTTCCATTTAAAATCCTTGATAGACAAGTAAAGCAGTTAATGAACAAAGAGGTGGTTTCCGTAAAGGTGTTATGGAAGAATTACTTATAGGGTGCAACATGGGAGGCCAAGGCCGACATGAAGTGTCGTTACCCTCATCTATTTGACAACTAAGGTTAGTTATTCCTACTAATAATGAAAATAATGACTAAATTTGAAGTTGCTTTGATTTTTGATGAAGTTTTGCAAAAATGTTCATGTTACAGTAAATTACATTGAAGTTATGCCTATAGACTTAAAAATTTGCAATTCTTGTTGTTTTGAGTTTCTGTTGTGCATGTTGATAGGGTGAGTCTTTATAAAATGATATTGAGCATGTTGATAGACTGAGTTTTGGATAATTGACTCCTTAATGATATGTTTAGCTCATGTTGTTGTGAGATGGAAATTCCTCATATTGTGATGATTGAGATTTCTGTGTAGTAATTGAAGTTTTGAATTGCTATATGTTAATTCCTTCCTTTTTTTAAGAATTTTAGTGTCATTCAGGGACGAATGTTCCTAAGCGGGGGATAATGTAATACTCCAAAAGTATAAGAGGTGTTCTAGAGCCTAACATGAGTGTATAAAGGTTGTGTCACTATTTTAAGGTCCAAAATAGTGTATATAATTCATTTAAGAAGTTTGAAAATCGAAATGTCAAGGGAAGTCCATGACGTTTGGAAACTAGTTCAATGAGGTGCTAGTGTGCCTTAGCCTTTTTGACTATGTTTTAGGAGTCGGAAAATGATGAAATTTGGTGGAAGGTTTCTAACACGTATTAGAGTTATTTTATAGTCGAAACGTCTGGGTACGACTCCACAAGGACCAACCAAGGGCCCTTGAGGGGGACCCTTGCAATTTGGCAAAACGCTGCCAAAAGTCAGTGTGCACAAACGAGTGTTATCGACTACTCATGGTCCAATCGATGGGGCATCAATGTCCAATGTCGATAGAAACTTATCCAAATCCATAGGAGGCCTGTTTTGGACCATCTCTGACCAAAACAATGAACCAACAGGACGGTTGGTCCCTTAGCCGTCGTTTGACAAACGGGGCGTCGATTTTGGTCTCGTCCATAAAGACTCTCTTTTGCTGCACGTTGTTAAGTTGACTAAACTAATTAATTAGGTGATTAATTAATTATTTAGAGGTTTAGGTTGGTCTAATAAAGTTGGTTAACGACTTATATAAAGACCCTAACCTAATGAAACTAACCTAACCCTCATAATTTCCCAAACCCAAATAGCTCCTACTTCTCTCTTTTTTCTCTTTCCCAGGGAGAAAAATACCATATATGACAAGAAAAAAAGGATTCTGGGGCTGCTAAAGGTCAAGTTTCTCCATCAAACTTCATCAATCTACAAGGCATGGGATTCCTTTCGCCTTTGGGATCTCTTTCCCCAAAGGGTTCCATCAAATTGATTTCAAGAACATGAAATCAAGTTGTTTATGATTTTTTTTGGATATTATGAGTAGATTAACATGTATTATAACTCAATTATGTTAATTCTTACTGTATTCTTCTCAATTTTAGAAGATGACCTATTCCCCTTAACCCTAGGTTGTGATCTTGTATTGAATTGTATAGTATTGACTCAATTGGTTTGGTTAGTGTGTGAATACTATCCTATGTTGTTATTATGATAATTATGAGTAGGTTGATATGAATTGTAATCCAATTATTCTAGTTCTTGAGTGATTGACCTAGGTTGTGAAGTAGAATATGAACTTGATCTAAGTCTTAAATTCTAGGCTATTAAGTAGTGATGAATTGTTTTATAGTTATTCAATTGGCCTTGTTATTATATTGGTTACTATTGTCTGATGATATTATACCCATTTGTTGGGTTGAGTTGAGTGTTGATGCTAAGACCTTGATGATGACATCATGAAGGAGATTGAGTAAGTCTTGTGATCTCTATTCTTTACTTCAATTATGGTTGCTTGTGATTGAGTGGTGATGTTGTATTAAAGTATACCTTACATTGAGATTGATAGGGTTGGTATGATGTTGACTTGAAATTTCTTTAACTATGGATTTTGAGTTGTTTGCTAAGGTGTAAATGTTATAAGGATAGTGATAATTTACCAATGTGCCTTATCATGATGTGATATGTAAATGTGCTAACCTCACATGTATGAATTGCAATGAAAGGACGATACTCATGCAATTCTTATTAGATATAATGATGATGATTATATAAGGGATAGACCCTATGACCTACATTAAGTTATGATGATTAATAAAGGCGTTAAAGACATTTCAGAAGGAATTCTAGCTTAGCACCGAGTGAACTAAGGTGAGGAGTGTTCCTTCCCACATAGGGAAGGTAGTATCACTAATGTACTCATGATATTGGAGACTACAATGCATGTAGCATAAAAAGGGTCCCAACTATATCTCCTAGTTCTTGAACTATGTTTCCCCTATAGGAATACTAGCAGTGGATCCACGTAGTTGCTTTATTCATGCTTTGGTACTACATTGGCAAGTAGTCCTTCTTCCTTTGGTGTAGGGTTCCATGACATTGGATTTCACATTAGATCATGTGGTCTATGTCGGTTAAGACAAGATGTTCCCAAAAGATAAAATGAACTAAAGGAATGGACTCTAACAAGGATGACCTAAGGGGTTGAGCTTAGTCTAGGAAGCGGTATGGGACTCTACCTAAACATTGCACTAGTTAGCCTTGAGGGAAGTCTTAAGAGGATGTTCTTATATATGTATATGCTTATAATTGTACATGATATGTATAAGATGATCTTGCACATTGATGATACTATATGATGATTGGTATCACTTATGAACATGTTTTTGGTATCCATTGCTAAGGTGTGATGATATGTACTCTTAATAATATGCTATGTGAAGTAGGAAATTGGTTATGGTTCTTTTTGGTTTTACTTGATTGAGTAAGGTTATGGGGACTTGCTTAGTCATTGCACTAGTTGACAAAATGAGAGTTCATGGGTAAGTGTCTTTCTCAGGTTATGTTGTAATGAACTCTTATCCATGTGTGTTGATGTTATAGCGTGATGGTAGAGTTATCTTGGTTATGTGCTCAATTATGTGATATCCATGTTGGCTTGACTAGACTTAATATTGTTGGTCTTGTGATGTACATGATCTTGACTTAATGAATATGTCTTATTGATTGGTATGGTCTTCTTGGATGTGCATAAGACTTTTCAAAGTAAATTGCACACTTGAATGAAATGTCCCTTTTCTAGCATGATTTTATGATATGTGTGCATATGGTCTCATACTTAGTACAAGTGGTGTACTAACCCCATTTTCTCCCTTTTTCCCCAACATTTTAGGTTCCGGTCGTTGAAGGGCTTTTTGACGACTTTGAAGGAAGACTTGGAATTTTCACTATCTAGTTTGGGTAGGTCGTCACTTTCCTAGGGCAATGCCACTATCAAGATTTTGATGTTGTTCTAGTTATAAGACTTATAGTTCTTTCCTTTTCATTTGAGTACTACAGATTGTATAGCCTATATGTGGCTTTATTACATTGATGTATGGGATATACCCAATTGATTTACTCTTGTTTAGATGGTTATGAGATGAGACATTTGCTGAAAACTATGTTAAGTATCTTATATATCTATGTGCAATAATACTAGAAGATTATGTAATATTCTTATATGAGGGGTCTATGTATACTTGATACGGCTATATTATGTGTATGTGAGAGGTCTATGTAACCCTCAAGATAGATATAAAAAAGTTTTACACTTTTCCGCATCTTAACCTATGAATGTAATGATGCAAGCTAAGAGGCTAGTCTTAGTCCTCAAAGAGGACGACGATGCCGGTTACGTCTAAGGGGTGCTTCCGGATGTGAAAAACATGGGTTACGTCTAGGGGGTGCTCCCCGAACCTATACCCTAGCATTTAGGACATTCTTGGATCTTGGCACGGCGTATACAACTTGACCCCTCGGAGTTCTTGTACAATCCCTTTCGCATCGTTCATCACATATACATATATGATAAGTAGTGCGGAATTAAAACTTTTCACAACATTCGAATAGTCCTTCAAAAATTCTTTCATATAAAAATCCATGGGAAATACTAAGTCTCATATCATCAAATCCTCGACAAAAGAGTACTTGGGACGTACTACTAAGTCTATTAAAATACTCCAATAAAATAAATCAAAGACATTTATGCCCTCGAGTCAAATGAGGACATACTTTAACTTGCTTAAAAGATCCTATAATCCAAGCTTCGCTTCGAAAAACACCTTCACCTATGAATCACTTTAGATATAGATAAAAGCATGACATTAGTACAAACACATATACTAAGTATGGCATAATGCATAAAAATCATGAAAATGGACATTTATTAGAAATAAGCTCTTTTTTTTATTAAACATCATAGCATAAGCACAACAACAACATTTAACACCTTAGAAACACATAAGATAACACTTAAGCAATTTATCACATTTTAAGAAAAGTTATAAAGAACCTATGTCACTTTACAGTGACTAATTCCAAAGTTACAGTGAATTTCCTTAACTCCACAATAACCCCTTTCTAGCATGCAATTTTCTCACTAAAAGCTATTCTAAGACACAATTAAGTAAAACAAAGAGATCGCCCATATACCCTCTCTAGGCACATCTAAATGATCCTTAAGACCACATATAATGAGATATACACACTTAAAATACACCAAATACATAAACCTGAGATCCTCCTACCAAAGGTGATTCTAAGGTTCACTTGAGTGAGTTGTGAATCCCTTCACACACACTTAAGAGATCATTTAAAGTACCTAGGATAAGATCATTATCACTTCATATAATAACATACACAAAATATGACATTCTCCTCACAAAGGTTATCCAAAAGACTTACTTAAGTAAATCAAGAAGAGAATGTCCATACTTGACCTATTCAAGATTACCTAAATAATCCTTAAGAGTACCTTAGTTTGGATCATGTATACTTATTCAACAAACTTTCCTAACTAGAGTCATTCTGAAGACTTATCTAGGTCAGATATGAAGTGACCATCCCTATGACCCCTTCACACCTTAACTAGACAACCCTTAACTACTCTACGTAAATACTTATTCATTTAACACGCTTCTTGACTTAAGTCATTACATTCATTAGTTCATTTAAGATATATTCATCACATAAGGACATTCAAGTAATGGTCTTGGAGAAGACCTAGGGACTCTCACTAACATCTTCAAAGCCTATTGTGCAATGTCTGATAGCGTCCCATACCACCACTTAAACTCCATAGAACTTCTCCAATACTAGTAGGTAACCCATATGATAAGAATAGGAAATAACCGACATAGACCATGGTAGCAAAGCATGGAATCCGGAGTTGTAACCTACTCCAATGGAGGGTGTTCTACTTGCCAAGGATAGAACTTGGACAAATCCCATATAGGCACATGGTTAAGGAATATGAATGGTTTCTTTGCATTTTAGCCTCATTCTTTAACTAGATATACTTCCCTTACCATACTCACTCGGTGTTAGCATTTTTTCTCATAGAGTAATTTACATTAAATATCATACGAAGAGGTTCCATATCTAGTTCATAACCCAATCACATTCACCCTACCAAAGAGGTCCCCTAGGGTTGCCTTTCAATGGCGAAGATGATAGATTAATGACTTTTCGAAGGATGATTTCATGTCATTCCATCCAACCAACATTAAGTCCACCATTCATACAAGAAGGATACCATTACGGTTTTTGACTTCAAGGATCATAACCTTACCACTAGGTTGAAGGTTCCATATAAAGGACTTTCTTAGCAACATTCAAGGTCTCATGTCATTCATACATACAAGACTAAGAGGATTTAGCATCCTAAGTCAATACATCTCATATTCACATTCATACATGTATCAAGTAAGAGACACAAGTCTACCACACAAGACACACCAATACTTCACTTTAGCAAATACAGCATGTCATTCTAGAAGAACAAAGGAATAACCATTACTATCTATAAGTCATCCTATACACTACTATAACATCATCAATATAACCATCATAGACTCATATAGTCAAGTAGAAATAACCATCTATCAAATCTAAGACTACACACATAAGGACATAGTCATAATCTAACGTGATCACCTAACAACAATCGAAGAATACATACTTTCATGTTACTCATATGTAGATAAATATGATCATACTTCACATAAATCAACAACACAATTCATCATAATACCTCAAGTAGTTTACGACAAGGCCATGATCATCATAATACATAAAGTAACCGCGACGAGGCCACATCACTCACAAGTAAAGCACATACCACCGCCACCATAAGTGGGCCATACCAATCACAACATAAATCAAGAGTTACATTACATAAAATAAAGATAATTAGGGCAGGTACCACCAATCCATTCTCACCACTTCAATCCATAGCTAAATCATCCAATTCAATACCAAAAGGCCCTTACCCATGGCCATGATCATCAATTCAATACAAAGACCATAATACTCAATGAATCTAGGTCAATTCAATATAAATTTATCAATATAAGACAGCATATACATCAATTGAATACTATTCTTACAACATTCGATAGCCCATAGAAAACTACACTAGAATTCATAAGCATTAGAACAATATCAAGTCAACCACAAAGTAGTCAAAAACTAGGGTTCATGAATTACATGGATTCATAGGTTAATTGTGTTAAAATCATCTAATTAATAAGAATTCAATCAATATACAATGATTTAAAACCTTTAATGCAAGAACCCATGGATAGATCATAAAATTGGACAAGTTCATCTTTAGAAAACTTTAGAAATCTCTTTGAATTTTGGGATCCTTGATGAATAGAGTTTCAAGGATCAAAAATCATACCTCACTGAAGCTAAACCATGAAATTCATGATGACCAATGAAATCTCCAATCCAAGCTCTTCCTTGACTTTTGGCCTCAATGGAGTTCTAGAGAATTTAGGGTTTTGATTTGGAAGAATGAATTCATCTAGGTATTTATGACTTACAAACCCTCTTAAAATACCCTAAAATACCCCTAAGTAACCTCCCAAACTATTATTTGGACGTTGGGTGAATTTACCAACAACATCAATAAACTGCAAAGTTGCAGGCCCTCACCAACAACTGCCCATCGACGGACCGTTTGTCCATAAATGGACCGTCCTAGCTGGCCGTCGTTTCATTCAGCGACTGGCCATTGGGAGATTAAGCTCCCTAGGCTAAGTCTTGACCAACAGCCACCAACGATGGGGCGTCGACCAGTCTACTGGCTGTCGATCGCCTCAGTCGATTGGGGCTGGCCAAGACAACCTTGTCCTCAAATGAAGGATACTTCCTCAAGGACCCTTGGTTGGTCCTTGGGGATGTTTGCCCGGACGTTTCCAACCCGAATATATCCGTATACGAGTTTAGTACATCAGATATCAATTTCTTTGAAAATAAACACATAAAACTCAATGAAAATGCCAAGACACACAAGGTCATTTCAAGGAAAACGTTTCGAACGTAATGGACGTTTTACCTCCAAACTTCATGAAACTTGACAAACTGCCTACAAACACTATAATAACTCTTATAAGAACCTCATAATCTCATAACACACTCATAAACATGTAAAACACACATGAAACACATAGGTGACTAGTCGTCGAACGTCTTGGTAGTCCCTTGACGTTTGACTTCTAATGCACCTAAATACTTAGACATTGTCTCATTACCACATTATAGACCATTTTTAGGACCTTATACCCTCATGAAAACTATGTTAGGCTCTAGCTTCACCTATGTCATTTTAGAGGTATTACAATTATTCACTTCATATATAGAAAGATGTTTCTAGAATTATTTACTATTTTTCTTAATAGATTCTTATTAGAATGAAATTACATTTTTACCCTTGGTCATCCTACCACTTTACTCTTCTATATAGTTGACTATATATCAGGTGCTCGCGCTAGCGCGGGCCCAACGTATATTAGTTTTATTTCTTCCAATTTATGTGACACAAATGAAATTTGAAAAAATGAACTAAATTTTTTATACATTCTTTTTTTAGAAATATTTTAAATTATTAATTGATGTATGTTTTGTGTCATTTTCGAATAATATATGTTACTACATCTGTTTTATTTTATGTAGTGATTTTAGGAAAGTCAACAAAATTTCTTATATGATTCTCACATATTTTTCGTTGTCATTTTATTGTGATTCATAGTACTTTTTAGTTCTTACGTTATTTTCAATCAATATATGCAACATTTTTTGTTTTGATAAAAATAAGGGAATCAACCAAATTTCATTATGTTTTTAAACTATGTTTTTTCTAAAAATATATTAAATTGTTACATTGCATTTTAAGCTCTTTTTTTTATGTAATTTTTAAATATGTAACAAATTAGAAATTAAAACGAAGAATTAAAATTTTTAAATCATTATATTTCTATATTAAAATGTTCAAATATTTAAAACTCCAGAAATATGTACAAATTAATAGAAGGAAGCCAAGCGACTTGTTGTTAAAAAAATTATATAAAAGCTCATTTTAATAATAACACATATGTATTTCATTTTTAATATATGAATCCTTCCTTTTCGATTTATATGAACTTATTTTTTTTTATTTTAGAAAGAAAATAACTTTTGAGTTTTAATCTTTTTTATAAGGCATATTTAAGATCACAAAATTAAAAAATATTTCAATACACAAAATTTAATATACATATAAATATTAATTTTAATTTTGGTTGATTCCACCTAATATTATACTTGATATATAATTGTTAAGAGCTAAGCATAATCATTATTTATTTACTTTCATATAATAAATAGATATTACAATAACTCATAAAAATGAAAATATAACAAAAATGAGGTAATACTAATAATAATAATTAAAGATGTTTCTAGAATTATTTAATTTTCTTGTTATCATTCGTGACAGAATTTTACTTGCATGAAATTACATTTTTACCTTTGATCATCATTCGCTTCATATATAGAAAGATGTTTCTAGAATTATTTATTCTTGATAAATTTTTGTTAGAACGAAACTACATTTTTATTCTTAGTTGTCTTAATAAAAACATATCATCCTATTCATTTTTATTCGAAAATTTACATTTTAACATCTTTTTCTTTAATTTCAATGTAATATATATTATTGATTTTATCACACTTATTTATTTTCAAGTATATTAATCAGATTCAAAATAAAGATAAAAATAATTAATTCATGATAAATTTTTATATAAAAAGTAAGCATTTTTTATAAGCATAATGAATAGAAAAAAATATTACGAATTAAATTAAATTAAAGTAATAGTAAACTAAAGTGATAATAAAATAGATATCACAATAACTCACAAAGGAAAAGAAAGTGAAGTAATAACAAAATAGATTAATGGTAATAATAGTAACTTAAGATGTTTTTAGAACTATTTAATTTTTTTGTTATCATTTTTGATAGATTTTTGTTAGCTTGAAATTACATTTTCGCCATTAATAATTATTCACTTCATATATAGAAAGATGTTTCTAGAATTATTAACATGTATTTCTTAATAGATTTTTGTTAGCGTGAAATTACATTTTTGCCCTTGATCGTCCTCCCACTTCACTCTTCTATATAATAGAAAAATAAAAATATATTTTTTGTTTTTTTAAAAAAATATAATAATAAAACGAATACCGTTATCTATATTTTATAAAACACACTCACGATCAAAAATTAAAGTACCGAAGCAAACCACACACTAAAGCGCCACACCCGCAATTTATTTATATTTGTTAATTTTAGTTATCATAGCACTAAGTGACAAATTGAAGTATAGAAATGAGCAAGTTGTGACAAAATAATAATTTAATATTGAGTAAATTAATCCATGAGTTGTTTATGATTAATTGTATATGTACTAGGCTTATAATGAATTCAATCATCCAAGAAATGTTATTTAACACAGTTTGATATATTTTATTAATTCATCTAACTGCCCATATATTAAAATATGAAAATTAAGAGAGTTTTTAGTAATTGAACGTGTTTCCTATAGTCAGTTACTAGTCTCATAATAAATTAGAGTAAGTACTCCTAAGTGAAGAACAACTGAAGAAGTGTACTACTCTTATTAATTTTTATTGAACCGCCTTTATGTGTGTATATGTAGAGGTGGTCCTATAAAGAAAAGTATCAACAATCCAAATTACGCATTACCACCGTCATGTCTATGTTAGTGTCTGAGTGCTTTGTTAGCTCAGGAATTAGCAGAGCATTTCTTTTTAGTTGACTAATGTTATCTTCTCCACAAACTCATTTTTTTCCTCGTTCATCAATGTTAGATTTTCTACAAACTCATTTTTCTTGTTCAACGATAACAATATCGGCACCCTTTTTTTCACAAATAAAACAAACTAGATCTAATTTGTTTGAAATTAAGTCTCATATGGAAGGAAGAACCGGCTGATTTAGAGGAGAACATATGGAAGGTGAGAAACCTAATGTTCACCCATAAAGATGTTTGACACATGATTGAGGTTCTCCTTTGCTGGTACCACACTCTCCAATAATGATATAGTGTTTGGTGGTGTGTATTTTTGGAAAATGAGGTAAACGAATAAGATTGACGATGCATACATTGCTAAACATGAAGAATTATACAAGGATGAATATGGAAATTTCTACACTAATGATATGTCACTGCTCCCTATTATGAGCACATTTTCAGCTGATGGAACAATATGTTAGAAGTTTTACCAGGTTTTTATTTCTCCCAATTTTATAGATCTAAAACTGTATGTTGATATTTATTCACATTTATTCAATATTCCCTTGTAATTTCAAGGTGTGTTCTCAATTTTGATGTTTAGGATGTGTTATTCTCTATTTCAAATTGGTCAGTTTTGATGTTTAGTATGTCCTTCATCTAATTTATATTTAGATTTCAATTTTGTTTTTGTTATCAGATTCAATGTTGATTAAGCACATACCCTGTTTATTTCTTATAGTTTTCTTTAGAATTCGATATGCATTATCTGATCTTGTATAGTGAATTTTAATTTTGTAGGTTGGAGAATTAATGAACTTCTATAAGAATATCTCTAGACATGAAAAAGGAAGGTAAAATAAAAATATATTAATTTCATTTCGGTAATATTAGTGTACATTCAAATTCAACCTCAATTTATTTTTGTTTCGATATGGATATTTGGTGGTGCCAAATCCAGTTATTAAACCTTTCATGTCAACATTATGGTTGGGGATAAAACATCCTTGGTAAGCCTCATCGGCCTTTGGTTGGGGTTTTGGATTGGTGGTTATTAGGAAAGGGGAAAAGGGAGAGTTGCAAACTATTTAAACGAAACTGTTGGCTACATTTTTATATCTCAAAAATCATTTTTCTAATTGATTTCTGATATGGCAGGTTTATAATCTCCTTTGTGGCTCTGTTGCCGAATCAATCTGACTTTGAATTATTTTTTTTTGCTATGGCTGACTCACACAGACAAAAGGTTGTCACAACTCTTGAATCTATGGTCTATAGAAAAATTAAAGTCTACATACACTCTACTCTTTCCACACTCGATAGTGTGTTCAATTTGTCTTTAGAGGGTACAAAATTAAAAAATATTATTTGTACAAATCTCATAATAAATTAAAGTACTCCTAAGTAAGAACAACTGAGAAAGGGTGTACATCTTTTTTTTATTTATTGAACTGCCTTTATATTTGTGTTTACATAGAGGTGGTCCTATGATGATAAGTATCAAAAATCCAAATTACGCACCACTATCGTAATGACTATGTTAGTGTCCGAGTGCTTTGTTATCTCAGGAATTAGCAGAGCATTTCTTTCTCGTTCACTGATGTTATCTTCTCCACAAACTCAGTTTTTTCCTCGTTCATTGATGCTACATTTTCCACAAATTCGTTTTTCTTGTTCATCGATAACAACATCAGTACCCGTATGTTTTCCACAAATAAGACAAACTAGATTTTATTGTTGACACTCAATTTTGACCTCTATATTATAGATTAATCATCGAGCTTCTTCAATTCCAAACGATTTGAAACAATTAGTTTCATGAATTTTCAAAAAATAAAATAAAAATATTTTGTAGGTTTTTTAATAGTCTATCATTTTTTTTATAATTATTAATAATATATATGTGTTATATAATTATGTATAAAATAAGTATATCCTATAAATATTTGAAAATCATCTCAAAAGATTTTACATTTTTAGTGTATTATAAAGTGATGGCTATGATTTTGAATTACTTATATTTTCGAGTTACTATTTATGTAAGTTTGTCAATTTATTTAAAACTAATAAATACATTTTTTATAGTTATGTATATATTTAGTATAATTTTTATTTGCAAATCGGCTCAAAAGATTTTAGTTTTTGCTTTAAATATTATCAATTAGCCAAATTAATTAATAGTTAATATTTTAAAATTGATTATCTTATTTGGTTAAGATTAAAAAGTTCATTAATTAATTTATTTTAGTTCGTCTTGTTTTATTAAAAACTAATAAATAAATTTTTTATTGTTATGTATATATTTAGTATATTTTTTATTTGCAAATCGGCTCAAATGATTTTAGTTTTTTCTTTAAATATTATCAATTAGCCAAATTAATTAATAGTTAATATTTTAAAATTGATTATCTTATTTGGTTAAGATTAAAAAGTTCATTAATTAATTTATTTTAGTTCGTCTTGTTTTACATTAGTCGAATTCCTTAATTAATTCAAATCGGCTATGTCCTTAATTTCACTCGGTTGAATTTGTAATCTATATGATTTTGTTTTAAAATTGAATTTTAATCAATATTTGCTACATCTATTGGATCAATTTAAGAAACTAAGTTGGGTCATTCATTCAACAATTTCCATTATCCATGATGACCCTTGAACAGCCCAACCTATCGGCAAACATACAACAGCCCTATCTAAGCCCAAATCTCTTTAATAACAAGCCCAAAACCCTTCATTAACGATGCAATAACAATACACAGCAACACAAATACCCGACCCGACTCCTATACATCTTCTTCTCCACTGAAACTCACCGAGAAATCAGCTAACACGAGCAAAATCCAAAACGACTCCACTCCCTGTCTTCTTTTGCAGTCGCATCAACCCAGCAAATCCGGAAAAAGGCCGCGTCATCCTTCTTTTCTGCAGCGCTTATACCCATCGCCATTTCCTTTTCTCTTTTTCACAACTCGCCATAGTGCTTCGTGGTAGTGTATTGTCGGAGAATGAGGTAAACGAATATATACCATTGGAGAAGAAGATTTACAATGCATACATTGCTAAGCTTGAAAAATTACCCAAGGATGAACTTGGAGATTTCTACACTAATGATATGACAAAGTTCCCGATGATGAGGACACTTTCAGCTGATGAAACACTGATGTTGAAACTTTACCGTGTTTTTATTTCTCCCAATTTTATAGATCTGAAACTGTCTGTTCATATTTATTCACATTTATTCAGTATTCCTTTGTAATTTCAAGTTGTGTTATCAATTTTGATGTTTGGGTGCGTTATTTAGATTTAAAATTAGGCCCTTCATTTGATTTATATTTAAAATTCAGATTTGTTTTTGTTATCAGGTTCAACGTTGATTAAGCACATAACTTGTACATTTCTTGTATTTTTGTTTAGAATTAGATATGCATTTATCTTATCTTGTATAGTGTATTTTAATATTATAGGTTGGCGAGTTAATGAACTTTAATCAAAATATCTCCAGGCATAAAAAAGGAAGGTCAAATAAAAATGTATTAATTTCATTTTGGTTATATTATTGTACATTCAAATTTCAAATTCATCCTCAATTTATTGTTGTTTAGGTATGGATGTTTGGTGGTGACAACTCCACTTATTAACACTTTCAAGCCAACACTGCTGGTTGGGTGAAAAAACATCCTTGGTGAGCCTCACCGACCTTTGATTTGTGTTTTGAAATGGCGTGTTATTAGGAAAGGAAAAAAGGGAGAGATGTGGACTTATTTGGACGAAGCTATCGGCTACATTTTTATATCTAAAATTGTTGTTCTAATTGATTTCCAATATGACAAGTTTATTATCTACTTTGTGGCTCTATTGCCAACTCAATTTGATTTTGAATGTTTTTTTTTCTATAGCTGAGTCACACGAGGCAAAAGGTTGTCACAACTCTTGAATCCATGGTCTATAGAAACAATAAAGTCTACATACACTCTACTTTTCCACACTCTATAATTTGATCAATTTGTCTTTAAAAGGTATAAAATTTAAAAATATTATTTGTGCAAATCTCATAATGAATTAGAGTAAGTATTCCTAATTGAAGAACAACTGAGGAAGTGTAAATCTCTTTTTTTTATTGAACCATGTTTATGTGTGTGTATATGTATAGGTGTTCCTATGATGAAAAGTATAAAAAACCCAAATTACGCACCACTACCGTAATATATGTCAGCGTCTGAGTGCTTTGTTATCTCAGGAATTAGCTGAGCACTTCTTTCTCATTCACTAATGTTATCTTCTCCATAAACTCGTGTTTTTCCTCGTTCATAGATGCTATATTTTCCACAAACTCGTTTTTCTTGTTCACCAATAACAACATCTGTACCCGTTTGTCTTCCACAAATAAAACAAACTAGATCTAATTGTTATACCCAATTTTTGACCGCTTCTTCAATTTCAAGCGATTTAAAACAATTAGTTTCATAATTTTTTTAAAAATAAAACAAAATTTTTTTGTAGGTTTTTAAATAATCTATAACTTTTTATAACTTTTAATAATAATAATATAT
>NC_028647.1:31916773-31935797 GCF_001406875.1 Solanum pennellii | reverse complement strand
ATATATATATTATTATTATTATGTATGAAATAAGTATGTCCTATAAATATTCGAAAATCATTTTGAATTAATTAGCTTTTATGAAATTTGAAATATTTTCGATTTATTATTTATATAAGTTTGTCAATTTTATAAAAAAAAATATCAAATATGTTTTTATAGTTATGTATATATTTATTATATTTTTATTTGCAAATCGGCTCAAAAGATTTTAGTTTTTGTTTTAAATTTTACCAATGAGCTAAATTAATTAATAGTTAATAAAATTGATTATCTTATTTGGTTAAGATTAAGAAGTTCATCAATTAATTTATATTAATTAGTCTTGTTTGACCTTAGTCGAATTCCTCAATGAATTCAAATCATCAATGTCCTTAACTTCAGTCGGCTGAATTTGTAATCTATATGATTATGTTTTCAAATTGAATGTTAACCAATATTTTCTCCATTTATTGGATCAATTTAAGAAACTAAGTTGGGCCATTCATTCGACAATTTCAAGTAGCCAAGATAACCCTTCAACAGTACAACTATAACATATCGTAATTCGTAATAGCTAGGAATGAGCTAAGAAACAAAAACTTATCACTTTTGGAAAGAAAGGAGAAAATCTTGAAATTTCCTAATGTTAAAAAACTGAGTTTTGATTATTTTCAAACAGCCATAACTCCTATTTCAGGATGAGTTAAAGTGAGTTCTTTACATGGTTGGAAATCCCTTGGAAAGATCTTTCCTACGGCGTCAAGTTTGCACGATTTCGAACTCGTATGAAGGAGATATGTCTTTCGCGAGTTAGGTTGTTGGAGTAGGAAAAGTCTGATTCCGGATTGAAGTGCAAATTAGTCTTTTCACCCAACTATTTTCTAATTTGTCTTAAGGATTTGATTGGGGTAAAAATAAGCCTTAAGTAAGTTTTTGAAAATCAATTCACGCTTAGGGATTTGGAAAAAAAGAGAAGAGAAGAAGAAGAAGGGAGAAAGATCAAGACGTCACTAAGAACGCCAAGGGATTCTAGTGGAATTCATTGGGGCTGATACCTATTAAGGTATGTGGGATCATTTCGTGTTGGTTTAATTCTCCCACACACCAATCTGTTCAATTCAAAAATTTATGAGTTGTTTACATGTTAGAAATTGGAGTTCTTAAAGAAAAGTTTTGAATTCTCGTTAATTGAATTATCGGCTACCTATTGTTGGTTGATTCTTATTTCTCCGGGGTTTTTTTTAGTTGAATTAAGTGGGCATTGAGGGTACCAATAATCCCAAATGTTTGGTGAAAGAACTAGGGAGGTTTGGAGGGTTTGGAGTTGAAAAATGAGTTGAAAAATTCGTCAGACGCACCTAGGAGACCAGGCGTGTCGCACCTGCAGTGCATCAGAAGTTGGCTTCAGTTAACAAGGGACTTGCACGGCGCGCCACCATTGCCCCAGAACAAGCCTCAGTCAATTGAGGCTGGCGCGGCGCGCTCCAAACGCGCCCAAACCGGCATTTTCCCTCCAGTTTTCGTAGTTTAGTCCTTTTACGACCTTACAAGGTACATTAACACCTTCTAATGATTCTAATTACTTCAAATGATTTCTAGATACCTCAAAATCATTAAAGAACTCAAATCATAACCTTGAATCTATAATTCAGTTCAAAAAAAGATAAGATCAAAGTCAAGGAAGTTAAGAGTCAAGTCTAAAGTTAAGAAGTAAGTTAAAGTAAAGTTCTTAAAGGTTTTAATTAGTCTTATTTACACATTTTAAGTTTGTTTTAAGACTCATTCAAGCTAAGTAAAGAGTTAAGTTGAAGTTACTTTCTTCAAAGGTATATGGGAACTAAGTATTTATTAAGATACTTTAAATGTTTTTTCACATTTAAACAAGTAAGGGAACTTTGATTTCCAAGGAGCCTTATGGCGAGTTTTCAAAAATGAACTATAGCTTTCTAGAAGAAGCAAGCAGGGAAACTAAGTTTTGCAAGATAGACTTTGAGCTAAGTATTTTGAGCAGTAATCTCAAACCACAAAATCAGGATGTTTTTTTAAGAAAAGATAAGAGTCGACATGTTTTTAGGCGTAATATGGAACACAAATATGGGGGAGATAACTCACAGCCCCCATAAACCATGTAGCCACCATGGGTACAAAAAGGGTCATACTTTTTAGATGATCCCTTTTCACAGTATACTAGTGGATCCATTAGGCGGTTCATGGCTTATACCTTTAGCCGGGTATAGGATGCACTGACAGAATGAGGTAGACTATTATTGTATTCTTATTTACATCAGTTTACTTGTATTTTACATACCTACTAGAGTTAATTGTATCTTTGTATACATTTACAGTTTACAGTATGTTTCAGATAGATTTCTTTATACTGCACTTGCTTTTAAATTGCGTTATATTGAAATGAGTTAGTTATTCATGAGTTTCGCAGAGCCAAGGTAAGTGTTCCTTCTTACTCCTTTTCAAGCTTAAGTGTTCTTAGCATTCCAACTCGCATACTCCTACATTTAATGTATTGATGCCAGTTGGTCTGCATCATATCATGATGTAGACGCAAGTAATTAGGATTAGCATTCGGCGTATCCTGGATCCAGTGAAAGCTCAGAGTCAGTTGGTGAGCCTTCTTTCATTCTAGAGGACATATTTAGCATTCAGTTGCTTGTTTTAGTTTTAAGTTGTTAGGATGATTGGGTGTCTTGTCCCAACATCCCTCGTTATTTTAGAGGCTTCATAGAAAGATGATATTAGTTTTATAAATCTTTTCCTTTCACTTGTAATCGATTAAGACTTGGCTTGCCTCTTTGGCTTAATATTTATCTTTAAAGTTATTTTGTAAGTTAGATCTTACGTTTAAGTCTTCAACTAGGTTAAGTAAGCTAGGCCAAGGGTCTAGTCAAGGCCAGCAATGGTCATTGGGTACCGGCCACATCCAGGGTGTAGGCTCGGGGCGTTACAAACTTGGTATGAGAACACAGAGTTCAAGATTTCTAGGGAGTCTATGAAGTCGTGTATGTAGATTCTTAGTCATTGGTGTGAAGTGTGCCACATCTATGATTAGGAGGCTACAACATTTACGAATTTCTCACTTCTTTCATATTCCTTTTCGTGCGTTAGAATTTATCTCTAAAAATCTCTCTAATTCGTGCTTACACATGTTTCAGATAACCATACCTCCACGAAGAGTAGCAAGAGGTTGTCCAGCTAGGATAACGTTGAACCTCAAGAACAAAAATTACCCAATGCACCGGAAGTGCAACCATAAGGGGAAGTTATCAACGCTGAGTTTCGTGAGGCTATTAGGATGTTGAGTCAAGTTGTGACTAACCAGGTTGGTCAGCAAAGAAGATCTCGACAAGAAGGGGCTGACTTCGAGGATTCAGGAATTCTTGAGGATGAATCCCCAAGCTTCACTAGTTCGAGCATTACTGAGGACCGAGAGAATTTCACTGAGGAACTGAAGAAGGTGTTCGAGGTAATGCTTGTTGTTGACACTGAGAGAGTTGACCTAGTTGCTTACCAACTCAAGGGCATTGCTAGAACTTTGTTTGATCACTGGAAAGATGGTAAGATGAAGGTGTACCACCTGCGAGCTAGGCTTGTTTTGAAGAGGCCTTCTTGGAGCATTTATTTCCCCGAGAACTGAGAGAGTCCAAGTACGTGAGTTCCTCACCCTTAAGCAGGATTCGCTAAGTGTGCATGAGTATGGATTGAAATTCACCCAACTATCTCGTTATGCTCTGAGATGTTAAAGACATGAGGAGTAGGATGAGGGTCGGGCTGCAATGCTTATTGGAGACATGGAAATTTCGAGGTTCATGATCTACGTACAACAGGTAGATGAGGAAAAGTGGAGGGATCGAGAGGAGTACAGAAACAACAAATCCAAGACTGGAAATGAGTCTGGGCAGCAGAAAGGTGGTTTGAATTGGCCATAGTTTCAGAAACAAAAGGGGTCTGCACCATCATCTACTAGTGCACATGCGCCGGAGATGGAGTTGAGCATCATGGTTAGAACTCCTGAGCTAAGCATGTATATTCACAGGGTAGTGTGGATCATGGAGGTAGTAAGCCTCCTTCATGCACCAAGTGTGGTAGAAATCACACTGTTGTTTGTCCTGAGGGCTCCACGGGTTGCTTCAAGTGTGGTCAGACCAGGCATTTCATTAAGGAGTGTCAAAAGAACAAGCAAGGCGAAGTAATGGGGGCAACAAAGCTCATTTTTCATCAGCTGGTCCACCAGACAAGGCTGCACCTATGGGAGTTTCTGGTGCTGGCGGAGAAACAAACCACTTGTATGCTCTCAACAATCGCCAAGAACATGAGAATTCGCCAAACTAGGTCACCAATATGATTCAAGACTTTGACTTTACTGTTTATGCATTCCTAGACCCAGGAGCAAGTTTATCTTTTGTAACTCCATATGTTTCCATGAACTTTAATATTACTCCTGAGTAACTTAGTAAACCATTCAGTGCTTCTACCCCTGTTGGAGAATCTATTCTAGCGGAAAAGGTCTATCCTGATTTTCCTAATTCCATCAATCACAAGAACACCATGGCTGATTTAGTTGAGTTAGACATGGTAGATTTCAATTTCATTCTTGGTATGGATTGTATTCATGTCTATTATGCCTCAATTTATTGTAGAACTCGAGTAGTCAAGTTTCAGTTTCCAAATGAGCCAGTCTTAGAGTGGAAAAGCAGTTCAGTGTGTCTAAGGGTCGATTCATTTCATATCTTAAGGTGAGGAAGTTAGTTTATAAGGGGTGTATCCACTCACTTATTCTGAGTTAATGACTCTCGTGTTGAGATACATCCTATTCATTCATTTCTAGTAGTGAAAGAGTTTCCAAAAAATTTTCTAGATGATCTCCCTCGAGTCCCTCCTGAGAGAGATAGACTTCGATATGGATCTTCTTCCAAATACTGTCCTATTTATATTCCTCCATATATACGGCACCAGCAGATTTAAAAGAGTTAAAAGAACAATTAAACTGTTAGATAAGGGTTTTATCGACCAAGTGTCTCGCCTTGGGGCGCTTCGGTCTTGTTTGTGAGAAAGAAAGATGGTTCTCTTAGGATGTGTATAGACTACCACCATTTGAATAAGGTTACCATCAATAATAAGTATCCTCTTCCAAGGATTGATGATCCTTTCGACCAGCTTCAGGGTGTTTTTTGCTTCTCAAAAATTGATATCATACTAGGCTACCATTAATTGAAAGTTAGGTAATGTGATATTCTAAAGATAGCTGTTAGAACTAGATATGGGCATTATGAGTTTTTTGTCCATGTTATTTTGTTTGACCAATGCACCTGCATCGTTCGTGGATCTTATGAACAAAGTCTTCAAACCTTATTTAGATCTGTTAGTTATCGTATTCATTGATGACATACAAATTTATTCAAGGAATGAAGAAGATCATTCCAGTCACCTCAGGATAGTTCTTCAGACTTTGAAAGAAGGAGTTATATGCCAAGTTATCCAAGTGTGAGTTTTGGCATACGTCTGTGACATTTTTGGGAAACATCGTTTATGGTGATGGGATTAGAGTTGATACCCAAAAGATAAAAGCAGTTTAGAGTTGGCGTAGACCCACATCTCCAATAGATATAAGGAGTTTCTTGGATTTGGCTGGCTACTATAGAAGATTTGTTAAGGGGTTTTCATATATCTCGTCTTCTTTGACCAAGATAAATCATAAAATGGTTAAGTTTCAATGGTCTGAAGCTTGTGAGAAAAGCTTTCAAGAGTTGAAAAAAGGTTGACTACTGCTCAGTTTTTGACCTTACAAAAGGGTACTCAAAGTTTTGTGGTGTACTATGATGCATCAAGAGTTGGTTTAGGTCGTGTGTTAATGTAGAATGTCAAGGTTATAGTTTATTCCTCCAGAGACAATTGAAAGTACATCAGAAGAATTATCCTACCCATGACTTAGATTTGGTTGTTGTAGTTTTCGCCTTGAAATTATGGCTTCACTACTTGTATGGTGTTCATGTTGACATATTCACTAACCACAAGAGATTACAATATGTGTTCACCCAAAAAGATCTCAATCTCAGACAGAGGAGGTGGTTAGAATTAATTAAGGATTATGACATGAGTATTCTTTACCACCCATGTAAGGCTAATGTGGTTGTTGATGCTTTAAGCAGGTTATCCATGGAGAGTACCACCGATGTTGAAGAAGGAAAACGATAGTTAGCCAAATATGTGCATAGACTTGCACGCCTAGTGTCAAACTTATGAATTTCACATAAGGAAGAATAGTGGTGATAAATGGGGATGAGTCATCTCTGTTGTCAAAAGTGAAAGAGAAGCAAAACCAAGACCCCATTTTGCTTGACTTGAAGTCAAATGTTCATAGGCAAAGAGTTTTGAATTTTGAACAAGGGGAATATGGTGTGCTGAAGTATCAAGGTAGGTTGTGTGTACCTAGGGTAGATGGACTCCAAGAAAGGATCATGGAGGAAGGTCATATCTCCAGATATTCCATTCATCCAAGTTCCACAAAGATGTACCGAGATTTTAGAGAGTTATATTGGTGGGAAGGCATGAAGAAGGGCATTGTCGAGTTTGTTGCAAAGTGTCCAAATTGCCAAAAAATGAAAGTAGAACACCAAAGTCCTGGAGGTTTGGCTCAGAATATTGAAGTTATGGAATGGAAGTGGGAGATGAATAACATAGACTTTATCACAGGGTTGCCAAGGTCTCGGAAAAAACATGATTCAATTTGGATGATTGTCGATAGAATGACAAAATCAACCCACTTATTACCAGTAAAGACCACTCATTCGAAAAAGGATTATGCAAAGTTATACAATCAGGAGGTGGTGAGACTTCATGTAATCCCAATTTCAATCATTTCAGATAGAGGTGCACAAGTCACTACACAATTCTTTAAGTCTTTCCAGATAGGTTTGGGTTCAAAGGTGAACTTAAGCACTAATTTTCATCCTTAGTCGGATGGATAAGCGCAGTGTACTATCTAGACCTTAGAACATATGTTGAGGTCTTGTGTGATTGGTTTCAAGGGGAATAGGGATGATCACCTACCTCTCATCGAGTTCGCCTACAACAACAATTACCATTCGAGCATCCAAATGGCTCTATATGAAGCTCTTTATGCATATATCTTATTGGGTGGTTCAAAGTTGGTTAAGCAGGGTTGATAGGACAAAATCTATTTCACTAAGCCATGGAGAAGGTTAAGGTTATCCAAGAGAGATTGAAAACAGCACAGAGTCGTCAAAAATTCTACACAGAGTTAGGAGAAGGTCGACGGAGTTTGAGGTGGATGATTGGGTATATTTGTAAGTTTCACCCATGAAGGGGGTGATGAGGTTTGGTAAGAAGGGGAAACTTAGTCCCGAGTATATTAGACCTTATAAAATATCTAAGAGAATTAGCAATGTAGCTTATAAATTGGAGCTGCCACAAGAGTTAACAACAGTTCCTCTAGTGTTTCACATGTCTATGTTTACAAAGTGCATGGGTGATCCTTCATTGATTGTACCAACTAAAAATTTTGGGATTAAGGATATCTTATCTTATGAAGAGATTTTGGTTCAAATTTTAGATCGTCAAGTCCACAAGTTAAGACAAAGGAAGTTCCATCAATCAAGGTCCTTTGGAAGAACCAATTTGTTGAGGAAATAACTTGGGAAGATGAATAGGATATAAAGAAGAGATATCCACATCTCTTTGAATCCATGAGAATGCAGATCAAGGTACTAATTTCTCTTCTTAGCACTTTATAAACAATGAGTAAGCATGTTGTTACTTTCTTTTCTTTGTGAGTGTTGAACTGATGTTACTATTCTTAGCTTAGTGAAAGAAATCTCATTCGAGGATAATGTTCCCAAGGGGGAGATATTGTTTCTCGTAATTCGAAATAGCTAGGAGTGAGCTAAGAAACAAAAATTTATCACTTTTGGAAAGAAATGAGAAAATCTGGAAATATCTTAATGTAAAAGAAAGTAAATTTCGGTCATTTTAAAACGGTCATAACTCCTAGTTCAGGATGAGTTAGAGTCATTTCTTTACATGGTTGGAAATCTCTTCAAAATATCTTTCTAACGGCGCCGACTTTGCACGATTTCAATATCATATGAGGGAAATAAGCCTTTTGTAAGTTGGGCTACTAGAGTAGGGAAATTCCAATTCTGGATTTAAGTTAGTGCAAACTAGTCTTTTCACCCAACTATTTCCTAATTCGTTTTAAGGATTTACTTGGGGTTAAATAAGTCTTAAATTAGTTTTAGAAAATAAACTCATACTTAGTGTTTGGGAAAAGAGAAGAGAGGAAGAAGAAGGGAGAAAGATAAAGATTTCGCCAAGAACGTCAAGGGATTCTAGGGGAATTCTTTGGGTATGATACCTATTAAGGTATGTGGGATATTTTGTGTTGGGTTAATTCACCCACACACCAATTTGTTTCATTTCAGCAATTTATGAGTTGTTTAGATGTTAGAAGTTGGAGTTCTTGAAGAAAAGTTTTGAATTCTCGTTGATTGAATTATTGGCTTCCAACTATTGGTCGATTATTATTTTTCCGGGTTGTTTTTTAGTTGAATTTAGTGGGTATTGAGGGTACCAATAGTCCCAAATATTTGGTGAAAGAACTAGAGAGGTTTGGAGGGTTTGGAGATGAAAAACGAGTTGAAAAATTTGTCAAGAGACATCAGGGCAAGACCAGGTGGATCGCCCTTGCAGTGCGCCAGAAGTTGGCTTCAGTTAACTGGGGCCGAGCGCGGCGCACCAACAGTGCGCCAGAACCAAGCGTCAATCAACTAAGGCTAGCACGGCGCGCCCTAAATGCGCCCAACCCGATATTTTTCGTAGTTTAGTCCTTTTAAGTCCTTTCAAGGTACATTAACACTTTCCAATGATTCTAATTACTTGAAATGATTCTTGAACACCTAGCAATCATTAAGGAACTCAAGCCGAAACCTTAAATCCATAATTCAATTCAAGGAAAGTTAAGATCAAAGTCAAGGAAGTTAATAGTCAAGTCTAAACCTAAGAAGTAAGTTAAAGTAACGTTCTTAAAGGTTTTCAAGAGTCTTAGTTAAACATTTTAAGTTTGTTTTAAGACTCAAGTTTCAATCTAAGTAAAGAGTTAAGTTGAAGTTCTTTTCTTCAAAGGTATATGGGAATAAGTATTTCAAAAAATAATTTAAATGCTTTTTCACATTTAACCAAGTAAGGGAACTTTGATTTCTAAGGAGTCTTAGGGAGTGTTTTCAGGAAAGAACTATACCTTTATATAGAAGAAGCAAGCAGGGAAACTAACAACTCCAAGATAGCCTTTGAGCTAAGCATATTAAGCACTAATCTTAAACCACAGAATCACGATGTTTTTTAAAAAAAAACATAAGAGCCGACATTTTTGGGAGTAGTATGGAGCATCGATATAGAGGAGAGTTTGGACAACTCACAACCCTTATATACTATGTAGCCACCATGGGTAGAAAATAGGTCATACATTTTGGATGAACCCTTTTCTCAGTAGACTAGTGGATCCAATAGGCAATTCAGGTTTTATACCTTTGGCCGGGTATAGAATGCGCTAGCAGCGTGAGGTAGATCACTATAGCTATGAAGTGATGGTTGTCGATTCGAGAAACTCCCACCTAATTTAGTGTATTTATTATATACATCAGTTTACATGTATTTTAAATATATACAAGAGTTAATTGTATCTTTGTATACATTCAGAGTTTACAACATGTTTCAGATAGCTTTCTTTATATTGAACTTGCTTTTAAATTGCGTTATATTTAAATAAGTTAGTTATTCATGAGTTGAGCAGAGCTAAGGTAAGTGTTTCTTCTTACTCTTTTTCAAGCTTAAGTGTTGTTAGTATTCCAACTCGCATACTCATATATTCAATGTTCTGATACTATTTGGCATGCATCATATCATGATCAGATTTAGGTAACTAAGATCAGCATTTGGCATATCGTTAATCCAGTGAGCAGCTCTGAGTCAGTTGGTGAGCCTCCCTTCATTCCGGAGTACATCTTTAGCATTCGGTTAATTTTTTTAGTTTTCAGTTGTTAGAATGATTGAGGTCCTGTCCCAACAGCCTTCGTTATTTTAGAGTCTTCATAGACAGATGGTATTAGTTTTCTTAGTCTTTTCCTTTCATTTGTAATAGACTAAGACTTGGGTTGCCGCTTTGGCTAATATTTATCTTTAAAGTTATTTCTTATGTTCAAATCTTCTGTTGAGTTAAGCAAGTGAGATCAAGTGTCCGCTCAAGTCCAGCAATGGTCATTGGGTGTCGACCACGTCTAGGGTGTAGGCTCGGGGCATGACACCAACCTATCAGCAGACATACAACATTCCAATGTAAGCCCAATTCTCTTTAATACCAAGCCCAAAATCCTTCAATAATGATATACACAACAACACAAATACCCGAACCGACCCTAATAAGTCTTCTTCTCCAAAATCAATGAGAAATCAGTGAACATAAGCAAAAATCTAAAAGGACCCCACTCCTTGTCTTCTCCTGAAACCGCATCAACCCAGCTAATCCGGAGAAAAGCCACGCCATCCTCCTTTTCTGCAGCGCCTGTACCCATCGTCGTTTCCTTTTCTCCCTTTTCAAAACTCCACATAGTTCTTGGTGGTAGTGTATTGTTGGAGAAGGTGGTAAAAGAATATAAACCATTGGAGAAGAACATTGATGATGCATACATTGCTAAACATAACAAACAATTATACAAGTATGAACTTGGAGATTTTTACACTAATGATATGGCAATGCTCCCTATTATGAGCACAATTTCAGCTGATGAAACAGTGATGTTGAAGCTTTACCAGGTTTTAATTACTCCCAATTTTATAGATCTGAAACTGTCTATTGATATTATTCAGTATTCCCTGGTAATTTCAAGCCATTTTTTCAATTTTGATGTTTGGGATGCGTTATTTAGATTTCAAATTGGCCAGTTTTGATGTTTGGCATGCTTCATTTGACTTATATTTAGATTTTATTTTTTTTTGTTATCAGGTTCAACATTGATTAAGCAATACCTTGTTTATATTTTGTAGTTTTGTATATAATTAGATATGCATTTATCTGATCTTGTATAGTGTATTTTAATTTTGTAGGTTGGCGAATTAATGTACTTTTATAAAAATATCTCCAGACATGAAAGAGGAAATATAAATAAAATTATATTAATTTCATTCCGGTAATATTAGTGTACATTCAAATTCATCCTCAATTTATTGTTGTTTAGGTATGGAAGTTTGGTGGTGCCAAATCCAGCTATTAACCCATTCAGGCCAACACTGTTTGTTGGGGGAACACACATCCTTAATGACCTCACAAACCTTTAATTGGGGTCTCGGAATGGCGTGTTATTAGAAAGGGGAAAAGGGAAAGTTGCTGACTTATTTGGACGAAGTTGTCGGCTATTTACATTTTTGTATTTCAAATTGTTGTTCTAATTGATTTCCGATATGATAGGTTTATTATCTACTTTGTTGATATGTTGTCGACTCAATCTGATTTTGAATATATTTTTTTGGTTGTGGCTGACTCACAGGAGGCAAAAGGTTGTCACGGCTCTTTAGCCATGGTCTATAGAAACAATAAAGTCTACATACACTCTACTCTTTCCACACTCTATAATGTCTTTAATTTATCTTTAAAAGATACAAAATTTAAAAATGTTATTTGTGCAAATCTCATAATAAATTAGAGTAAGTATTCCTAAGTGAAGAACAACTGAGGAAGTGTACATCTCTTTTTTTTATTGAACCGCATTTATGTGTGTGTATATATATAGGTGGTCCTATAATGAAAAGTATCAAAAACTCAAATTATGACCACTACCATAATGTTTATGTCAGTGTCTGAGTACTTTGTTATCTCATGAATTAGCAGAGCATTGCTTTCTCGTTCACTGATGTTGTTTTCCCTACAAACTCATTTTTCCCCTCATTCATCGATATTATATTTTCCACAAACTCGTTTTTCTTGTTCACCGATAACAACATCGGTACCCGTATTTTTTCCACAAATAAAACAAACTAGATCTAATTGTTAACACCCAATTTTGACTTATATATTATAGAGTAATCGTCGAGTTTCTTCAATTCCAAATGATTTAAAACAACTAGTTTCATATATTTTGAAAAAAATAAAATAATGTTTAAAACTAAAGTGAAATAAGACAAGAAATATAGAAGATGAAAGCAATAGAAATAGGGAGACAACATATGAGAGATTTTCTTATTATTCCAACTCTTCAAAGTATTCACCAAATCTTTTTATTTTCTACAATATGAAGTCTTATGCCTCTATTTATAGATACATACAAAAGTTTGGTCATAAACATGACAATAACATGAATATAATGGGGAGGTTATGAAAGTGAAAGGTTACAAGAGTAATGGTTATAAAGTTGGAGGTTATGGAGGTTATGTTTATCTTCATTATGGAGGAGGTTATGTAGTAACTTCTTGGTGTAGTGGACATCCACATTATATTATTTTGTAACACTCTCCCGTGGATGTCCATAGGTAATATTTCTCGTTAAAACCTTACTAGGAAAAAAACCTTGTGGGAAAAATCTTAGTGAAGGAAAAAGAGTGCACATATCTTTTAATACACTTTGAATGTTGCCTCATTAAAAACCTTACCAGTAAAACCTAAATGGGATAAAACCATGGTTAAGGAAAAGAGTTCAGCGTGTATTTTTCTCCCCCTGATAGAAACTTTACTTGATATCTCGGAAACAATGCATTCCAATTTCGTATCACAACTTCTCAAATATAGATGTTGACAATCATTAGTGAATAAGTTTACAATACTATCACTTGAATAGATCTTTTGAACATCTATTTCACTATTTTATTGAATATCATGTGTGAAAAAGACTTTTGTTGAATTATGCTTTGTGCGATCTCCTTTGATTGTATCCTACCTTCAATATTATTCTCGTATATGGTGGCTGGAATATCCTTTGCCAAAGGAAAATCACATTTTTATTTTGAATACTATAGATCATAATTCCAATCAAACACACTCCCGATTTACTTCATAAATCGATGTTATTTATGCATGATTTGAATAAGTGGCTGCCAGTGTTTGATTCTTTGAACCCAAGATACTGTTGCACCTTCATATGTAAATAAAGAGTCCATTTATGATCGACCTTTAAGCGAATCAAAAAATTATTTTGCATCTGCACACTCAAATCATTTCTGACTCGTGAATTGGTCATTTCAATTTTATTGAAGCTCGTATTTTCTTCTGAAAGAAAATCACACATCTTTTATGTGTTGAGTCACTTGCTTTGCTAGTTTTTTGTCATAACTTGAATGATACTATGACAATCTTTTCACATAACTTTTGTTATGTATATCAAATGATCTTCTAACATTTGCATAACCAGCAATATGCAAGTGCACCAATTGCACTAATACATGACATTTCAAAACATTTTCATGATATCAAAAAGATCTTTTCTCTGTGTTATGTAGTCTCAAAGTCATTGGATATTTAATGGAATTGTTTTTGCACTTTTTAATCCTTCAAAAATTTTCAATTAACCTTCATTGTCAAGTTAGACATAATAATCATTCAGTATGCATATTCAAGTATTCCATCTATTGTCATATTGAAACAAGTCTTATTGCATCCAGCAGTAGAGAATATATCTCTATTTAATAATGTCATAATTTTTGCGAGAACCTTTTATGCCTCGAGGTACAAACAAAACTTTATAGCTTACGGTTATACTTTCGCACAATGATTCATTTGTACTCCACTGACATATATTTTGATATATGAACTATAAGTTCAAAAACATCACTTTTCTAAGTGAAACAAAATATACTTTAATAGTGCATTAACCTCGTAAACATTTATAGCATTGAGTGCTACTTCGTATCAAATATATCGTCGAAGGTCATGTTGATATCAATTCCAATACGACACTTCATTTTTCATCATTTTCAAGTACCTGAACCTTCACCAAGGTTTTATGAAATGTTATGTCGTAGTGCTCTTTCAAAGCACTTAACTCATTATCAATGACCATTTTGATAATTTACTTCTCTCCTTTCTCAAGGAGTTTAACATTTGGAATCGATTAGTTTATCACACTTATGGCGTACCATAGACTTTGTTCTTCAAGAACTATTTATTGAAGTATTTGCAGCTTAATTAAAATATTGGGTCAGCAAATAAATCTGGCAAATTACTTGCAATACTTCGCAAATGAATTATCACTTTGTCACGACCGAAGTCTAGACCCCAGACGAGATATGCGTCGTTGACCTCTCAATGGTCGCAGACAAGCCTACATATGTCATCGTTACTTCATCCAGGTTATTTTTGCGGAAAATTTGAACTTTTTATTACTTAAAATTCATTTAAGACATTCTAGCTAAACTCATAAACGTTCACAATCAACCATCTAATATTAAGATCATCAAACGAAATTAATAGTTCCATACTGCATTAAGTGTATACTTGCCAAAATGGCACCAATACAATGTCTGAAATAAGATGAGAAAGAAAAGCTAGTGGAACATACTCCACTAACTCAAACCTATATCTAAGCTAGAATATAATGGGCAAGCGTCCTCGAAAGCATGAGGGCCTAACAAATCCGAATGAATGCTCCACGTCCGGATAGCTGCAACGTCGTACTGTAAGCTCTAACGTCCACCTGTGCCTGCACCTAAAAGTAGATATTGTATGGGATTAGTACACACTTGTACTAAGTATGGGTATATGAAAGCACACACCAAGGACATTCATGAGTAAGAATAGCTCTTTCCTAACAACATGATTAAATCAGTGGACTTGCCAAATTTGAATTAGGAAAGTCAGTGGACTAGCCAAATTTTGATTAGGAAAGTCATGCCATGAGAGTAACATGCATCATCATACTTATCATTTTGCAAGCAGCACATAACGTATTGCACATATCATATCACGTAGTTCACATCATTCTTTCATATGCTATGAGACCTTGGAATCATGGACTTGACATTCGGACTTCCGAAAATGAGGGCTCAACATATGGGAGCTCAACTAGGGAATCTACTATAGCAAACACAGAGCCTGCTTCATTCATTCATACTTACTTCATTTTCATTCATTCATATACTAGTGCATTCACTAGTCATACCTAGGATGTAGTTTAAGACTCTCATCGGGTTTGATGTACAATGACCGAGAATAACATAGTGTCGTTACTTGAGTCTAGCTCACCTCTTGATTATCCTATCCTAACACCTTGGTATCATTCATTTCATTATGTGCATTCGTTGAGGCTGGCCTCATTCTTTCTTTGGAAACTTTAACCTTAACCGACATAGATCATGTGAGCATGATGAAATCCAGTGTCTAATCCCCACACTGAAAAGAGGTGGAATCACCGGCCAAAGTGAACCAAAACATGCTAGCATAATAAGGAATCTAACCCTGCTAGATTCCTATATTGGCAGTATAGTTCAATGACTAGGAGATATAAGGAGACCCATACCCGACATGTCGGACAGTCTCATCTCATGAGAGTTACGTGAACCTCCATCCTTCTCGAATGAAGGCATCACTGCTCATAGTTAACATATCGGTGCACAGTATAAAGTTCCATTACATTCAACTCATACATCATGGAAGCTGGCTTCTACCATGAGGACATCATAGCTCATTAGATGATTTCTCATCTCATCATTTGTATTAAGTATGCATTAACTTCAATACTTTCATTAGAGTGTTCATAGAGACTGGTCTCTTCATAAGCTTTACACTCTCATAGGTGAGTACGTTTTGGTAACATTTACTTAAGCTCATTTGAGACTGCTCTCATTTTTCACATTAGCCTCTTATCATATTGTCACCTCATTCATTAACTTTAACACATTTGCTTTTCATAATTACTTACCCCTTCACGTGAATGTTCATTTCATCATATGCCAATGCACTTGGCCATTTAGTGTGTTTCACACTCTTACTTAATCCTTCTAGGGTTATATCAATTTATCACATACATCTTAGTCTCACCTACTTTTTAACGTATGCTAGACTTATGAGTCCACACATACAAGCCATGAGGCTTCATTCATAGTTTGTCTAAGTGATTCATGTTAACCCAAGATTATGTGGTACAAAACTTATGCATCTTGTAGATATGTGAAGATATTGATTTCGATCTTTAGAGGCAGCATTCATTAAATAAATACTTACGTATGACTTATGTGTCAATACGGAATTTGCAAGGGAACCCGATTTTGAATCCCTTGAACAACACTTAATCTTATTTTAAACTTGATAATTGCATTTTTCAGATTTGGGAGATCCTAGTTCGATCACCATCAACCCCATAATATTTTCTTTCTTTTTCTACTCTCCTTTTTTGTTTAAGTCAAGGAGGTTGAGAGTTCAATCCCCCACAAGCTCATTATTTTTCTTTTAATTTATTCAATCCCCCACAAGCTCATTATTTTTCTTTTAATTTATCTCTTAACTTTCTCACCTATCCAAGAGGTTGTGGGTTGAATCCCCACTCTCCACATTTATTTTCTCCTTTCTTTTTCTCCTAACTCTCTCATCCATTCAAGAGGTTGTGGGTTTGATCCCCACTCACCACATCTATTTTTCCTTGCATTTTTCTCATGATTTTTTTATGAAATCTTCTTTTGGTGAGGTCATGGGTTCAATCCCCAATGACCTCACATTTAAAAAAAATTAAACAAAGTTCATTTTTTTAAAAGTCGACCGATCTTTTGTTGATTTTTTTTGTAGCTTTTATGTAATGATGTCTTGGGTTCAATCCTTAGTGATTTCACTTATTTTATATTCATTTTTCATTGAATTTTATACCACTATGATTGGCCGAACCCAACCTACCAAATGCTGGAAATTTGGTCACTATTTTCAGCTTCTTTTTATCATTATTCATACGTTAATTATTAAGGAATTTCGTGGATCATTTGGTGCATCTTTAAGTGTAATCTTTTTATGATTATATTCATCCAAGAATTACCATTACATCAAGCATTATTACACCACTTTTACACCTCATGATTTACACAAACATTCGCACATAAAATTCAACCATAGAAACATATTATTATTCACATACTTTCGGTTGATATAACTTAACATGCTTACAATTCCAAACATATAATCATGAACATATTATCATGAACATCACACTTCATACTTAAACTACCAGAAAACATACCAACAACATGATCTCTAACCTATTTCACATTGAGATCAAAGGGATACTAGGGACAAGGAGTTCGACAATAACGGGAACAACCCTAGTTTCAAGATTCGTTGATGGGAAAAAAGTTCTCTTGGATAAAGGAGTCCATGAGACAAACCCATACCTGATTTTAGCGTTGTTCAACACTTGAACTTGCTTCCCAAAATCCACCAACAATTCACGTCCACCAACAAATCTCACATTTTACCCGACTAGAAATTTCGTTAACTTTTGTTTCTTAGAATAGCTTGTTCGTTTGTATTTTTGTAAGTTCTTCAAGTGTGAAGAACTTTTCTTTTGATTTCTATTTTTTAAAGTAGAGATAAGCGTGAAGTTGAGAGAGAGGAAGACGTGAGATATAGATAGATAGGCGTGAAAGAGAGAAGTGTGAGGTAGTGTCCCTTTAGAACTAGCACTTGTTGACAAGACTTAGTCAAATTAATTAATAATTAATAATTAATAATTAATAAATAAAATCTGATTTTCCCTTTTTTATATCAGTCATTAATTATTAATTTATTAAATTAATCTACCAATTTAAATAAAACAAATTAAATCATTACTCCCACCTAGGTTCGAACCCGAGTGGAGCAAGATTTTGCTAAAAGGGCAATTTCGGCCCTCTCTACCAAAAATGCCCCTTCACCTTATTAATTAAATAATTAATTACATATTCAGGGTAATTACGATACTACCCTTAGCCTATAAAAAGACCATTTTACCCCTAGACCCTCCAAATTTAAGATTTCCCCTTTTTAAGTCCGGTAAAGACTCATCCAGATAAATCTTCATACTCGGGATCCCTACATGGCTGGAACTAACCTTTCCTAGATCAACTAACTCGCCAAGTTAGTTGGCTTGGCTGTCACAAGGGTTCAGTGGTCTGGTTCTACGCGCATCAATCCGTGTGAACCCGGTCTAATATAGGCATTCTAGACACATTAAACGTTACTTAGCATATTCATTTTAAGGGTTGTTACACTCTTGAACTTAAAGATCACTTTTTTGAAAGAGGATCTAGATAATTGACCCCCCACATAATTTTCAGCTGCTACATATATCTCCCCCCAATGTTAGGAAATCTAACATTCAACCTCAACCTCATTTGGTGATCTATCTTTGTGCATGGTGGAGCAGTAATGTCATGACCCAAAACGAGCCGCGAATGGCACCCACACTTATCCTACTAGGTGAGCGAACCAACAAATCTAAACCCCAACATTTACCAGTATATCAATTATGAATAGTAAAAATAATGTGGAAGATCCAAAACTTATTAACGTAATCAATTAAATAAACTTCTAAAGTTTAATACTTATTATCCCCAAAATCTATAAGTCATCACATCAAGAACATCTATCCTCAAATTACGAAGTCTAAGAGTATTTAAGAAGCTAAAATAAGTAAAAAGATGGTCCATGTCCGAACTTCAAAGACATCAAGACGTGAAGGACATAATCCAGCCCGAGCTAGGAATGATAGCTCACCCTGAAGTCTGATGTGCTGGAGACTGGCTAGAGTTGAGGGCGAGTCGAAGTCGATGGTACACTTGCTGCACTCCACAAAATAACAAAGAAGAAAATACAAGTAGGGGTCAGTACAAGGAACACGTACTGAGTAGGTATCATCGGCCAACTCAAAATAGAAATCAGTATATATTGAACAATAGTATAAAATCAACTACAATACTTAACAGGTAGCAAGCAATTAACACACGAACCATTGACAACAACACCATGATAGGTACACCCTCAATCACAACATCAAGCACACCTATGAGGACT
>NC_028647.1:31914518-31915527 GCF_001406875.1 Solanum pennellii | reverse complement strand
AACCATAACCTACCTCCACCGAAGAATCGAAATCAAGCAGCTACCTCCCCAATGCCTTTGAACCTTTTCAATCTACGTCGCTCGCTCCCCTCGTTCGTTCCCGTCCTTCTCCTCTTTTTATTTTTCTTTTTCAAATTCTTTTTACCCTAATCCTCATATAATCAATTATAAAAGATGATAAAAGTAACCCACTATTTTTTTTAAAGTTTTCTCCTTTAACCCCCAACTAACTCAATTATAAAAATTACCCACTAATTTCATAATAATAATTATGAATAGTCTAAAACACCCCTTTAAAAATTTAGCGGAAGTCTGACCGAGTCGGGGTTACGCAGCTTGTGACGGTCCGTCGTATTTACGACGGTCCGTGCTGCAGGTCCGTCGTGAAGTTCAGAGAGTTAATCCCAGTACCCCGATTCCCAGAGTTGAAGTGTTTTTGAACGAAGGCCCTCGAAGGACCGTCGTGCCTATGACGGTTCATCCTACTTTTCGTCGAGGGTAATGAGGAGAGCAGCAGAAGAAACTATACAAGTATGGGACGACGGAGTCCATCACGGTCCGTCGTGACCATGACGGTCCGTCGCGTGGTCCGTCGACCCAGTCAGTTTTTATCAAAATAATTCTACTGCTCGAAATGACTAAAGAGGTTGTTACAATAGATACCAATTTACCCATCGTTCGCCCTCGAACGATCACAGGAAGAAAAGCAAGGGCGAAAAAGAGTACCTGAATCTGTAAAAAGATGTGGATATCTTTCTTGCATATCAGCCTCATTCTCCCAAGTGGACTCTTCAACTGGCCGATTCTTCCACTGAACCTTGATAGATGCAATCTCCTTTGATCTCAACTTGCGGACCTCTCTATCTAAAATGGCAACAGGCTCCTCCTCATAAGACAAATTCTCATCAAGAAGAACTGAATCCCAACGAATAATGTAGTTTCCATCCCCATGGTATTTTTTCAGCATAGACACATGAAATACCGGGTGCACTCCTGAGAGTCCTGGAGG
>NC_028647.1:31910082-31912144 GCF_001406875.1 Solanum pennellii | reverse complement strand
AAACAGACTCAATCGAAGGTACTTGGGAAGTATCATCCCTGAGATGTGCCAATAAAGCTAAAAAACCCTTACTAACCATTCTCTTAGCACGAAGAAAAGAGATAATATGAACTGGACTGGAAATATAGTCACCCTCCCACACTAGCGGATCTGTCCAAGGCTTGGCCAATGTCACAGTTTTAGCATTACAATCAAAGATTGCAAAATTTGGAGAAAGCCAAGTCATACCCAGAATTACATCAAAATCAACCATCTCTAGAATAATCAAATCTACATGAGTATTGCTCCCCACAAAAGTCGCAAGACAAGACCTATACACCTTCTCAACTATCACAGACTCACCCACAGGAGTAGAGACACTAATAGGCATGTCAAGCAAATCACAATGTAAATCAAGACCAGTAGCAAATGAGGAAGATACATATGAAAACGTGGATCCAGAACAATTCCTGGAGTCAAGCATAGGTCTTTGTGAAAATGACGAAGTCTGGGGATAGCCTCCAAACTCAGAAAAAGGCTGACTGGGCTGCGATGGACCCCCAACTAAAGCCTGCAGGGAAGACTGAATAGGGCGGTTTGGGTAACCTCCTGAACTCTGCCCTCTGGAGTAAGAACCACTAAACTCACCTCCCTTACGGAACTTCTTAGATGTCGACGCCATGGTGAAGTCGTCTAGCTTCACCCCCTCCACCTCTATCACAAAATCAACCACCTCCTGAAAGGGTTTTGCTGCAGCAGCTACCTGTAAGGCTGGGATCCGCAATTCTGACCTCAATCCTTTCACAAAACGGCGAATCCGCTCTTGTGGACTGAAGCAAAGCTGAGTGGCATACCTGGATAGTGCACAAAATTTAGCCTCATAGGCAGCAACGGACATCCTTCCTTGCTCTAGGCTCAGGAACTCATCCCTCCTCCTATCCCTCAGAGTCCGGGTATATACTTCTCCATAAATAAGCTAGAGAATGATGCCCAAGTCATAGGTGGTGCCTGTGCTGGTTGACACTCAACATACGACCGCCACCACATTTTTGCATACCCCCTTAAACTGATAGGTCACAAACTCAACACCGAATCGTTCTACTAAGTCCATCTTATGTAGCAGCTCATGACAATCAACCAGAAAATCATAGGCATCTTCAGATTCAGCACCCTTGAATACTGGAGGTTTTAACTTTAAGAATTTAGTGAAAAGTTCATGCTGATCACTTGTCATTATGGACCCTGTAGTCAATCGAGGAAACGTGCCTATTTCCAATGAGGCATCCATGCGGGGAGCCACAGCGGCTGCATGTTGTACCCCCTGAACCTGAGGTGCTGGTGCAGAAAACACTGGAGGTGTCTGGCCCTGATCAGATAACCCGCTAAGATAGGTAAGAACCTGGTTAATCATCTCTGGGGTAGGCTGGGGTGGTAATTCCTCATCTTGAACCTGCTCATTTTCCCCTTCTTCACCCTCTCTCACTACCTCATCAGTCGGTGGAGGAGTCACTGCCCTATTACTAGCTTGACCAGGTGTTTGTCCTCTACCTCTAGAGGGCGTCCTCCTGCGACCTCTACCACGGCCTCTTGCCACTGCTCCTCCTCGAGCTACAGTCCCAATGGTTGGCTCAGACGCACCCTGTCTTGCCAGTGTTGGTGTTGACACAGTTGTTGCTCTAGTTCTAACCATCTGCTAAATAGAGTGAGGATGTCAGATACCAATTTGTATCACCTAGATACCAATTGGATCCAAGTAATANATGTAGTCAATCGAGGAAACGTGCCTACTTCCAATGAGGCATCCATGCGGGGAGCCACATCAGCTGCATGTTGTACTCCCTGAACCTGAGATGCTGGTGCAGAAAACACTGGAAGTGTCTGGCCCTGATCAGATAACCCGCTAAGATAAGTAAGAACCTGATTAATCATCTCTGGGGTAGGCTGGGGTGGTAATTCCTCATCTTGAACCTGCTCATTTTCCCCTTCTTCACCCTGTCTCACTACCTCATCAGTCGGTGGAGGAGTCACTGCCCTATTACTAGCTGGACCAGGTGTTTGTCCTCTACCTCTAGAGGGCGTCCTC
>NC_028647.1:31908943-31909877 GCF_001406875.1 Solanum pennellii | reverse complement strand
TTTTCCTAAAGTCCTATAGCCTCTCAAAGAAAAGTAAGGGCGTCCCCCTACCGTTCCTCAAGAATCTACTAGACTCGTTCTTGTGTGATGAGACCAACAAACCTAACGCTCTGATACCAAGTTTGTCACGACCCAAAATGAGCCGCGAGTGGAACCCACACTTATCCTACTAGGTGAGCGAACCAACAAATCTAAACCCCAACATTTACCAGTATATCAATTATGAAAAGTAAAAATAATGCGGAAGATCCAAAACTTGTTAACGTAATCAATTAAATAAACTTCTAAAGTTTAATACTCATTATCTCCAAAATCTGGAAGGCATCACATCAAGAACATCTATCCTCAAATTACCAAGTATAAGAGTATTTAAGAAGCTAAAATAAGTAAAAAGATGGTCCATGTCCGAACTTCAAAGACATCAAGACGTGAAGGAGAGAATCCAGCCCGAGCTAGGAATGATACCTCACCCTGAAGTCTGATGTGCTGGAGACTGGCTAGAGTTGAGGGCGAGTCGAAGTCGATGGTACACTTGCTGCACTCCACAAAATAACAAAGAAGAAAATACAAGTAGGGGTCAGTACAAGGAACACGTACTGAGTAGGTATCATCGGCCAACTCAAAATAGAAATCAGTATATATTAAACAATAGTATAAAATCAACTACAATACTTAACAGGTAGCAAGCAATAAACACATGAACCATTGACAACAACACTATGATAGGTACACCCTCAATCACAACATAAAGCACACCTATGAGGACTCAGGCCTCCACACCATACTCATCTGGGAAATAGGTTCTTTGAGTTTGAGTATATTAAGTTAATTCAAGATTCGTTTCCTTTAATGCTATTGTGCCGGAACGTGGCACTCCGATCCCATATATCGTGTCGGAACGTGACACTCCGATCCCATAATACCGTGTCGGAAC
>NC_028647.1:31897486-31908489 GCF_001406875.1 Solanum pennellii | reverse complement strand
CCACTATTTATTTTAAAGTTATCTCCTTTAACCCCCAACTAACTCAATTATAAAAATTACCCACTAATTTCATAATAATAATTATGAATAGTCCAAAACAACCCTTTAAAATTTAGCAAAAGTCTGACCGAGTCGGGGTTACGCAGCTTGTGACGGTCCGTCGTATCTACGACGGTCCGTGCTGCAGGTCCGTCGTGAAGTTCAGAGAGTCGATCCCAGTACCCCGATTCCAAGAGTTGAAGTGTTTCGGAACGAAGACCCTGTGACGGTCCGTCGTATCCATGACAGTCCGTCGTGAAGTTCAGAGAGTTAATTCCAGTACTCCGATTCCCAGAGTTGAAGTGTTTTGGAACGAAGGCCCTCGACGGACCGTCGTGCCTATGACGGTTCGTCCTACTTGTCGTCGAGGGTAATGAGGAGAGCAGCAGAAGAAATTATACAAGTATGGGATGACGGAGTCCATCACGGTCCGTCGTGACCATGACGGTCCGTCGCGTGGTCCGTCGACCCAGTCAGTTTTTATCAAAATAATTCTACTATTCGAAATGACTAAATAGGTTGTTACAAGTAAAATCATATATGCACACATCAAATTTTTTGGATACAAATTATTTGGTTTCGGACCCTGAAGCAACTGTGATGGGAGAACCCTGTTGGCTTGATGCATACATGTCAAATAACTCATCTCATATCAAATTTTATTTGAGAGATTGGTCTCATAATCAATGGTCTAGCTATAATTGGAGGCATACAGTTTCTGTTAAACCAACCAGCATTATCAACATGATTTTGTAGTTTTGAACTATGCTCTTAAGTTAATAATTCAAGCAAACAATCTTACAAAAATCAATTTGTAAGTTGATACAAATGCACATGTGATCATACTATAGATGCATCTATTAAATCATAATAGTAAATGGTCGACATGGCAGGTGAACGGGCCCATATTCAACTTTTTATATGTTCCAAATAATTTCAAGGGATACAATCCAAACCTTAGCTGGTATAATGATCATTTTATCACGAGAACAAGTTACAAAAGAGAATTCTTGAAGAGTCTTTTATTTCTTCAATATAAAGACACGTGAATTTTCAAATTTTTTTGCATCACATTTGAATCGAAATGGCCAATCGATTATGCCAACCGATATTTATTCTAATAAACTTCTAGTTTACTTTTGTATGTGATTCCATCAGCATGCCCATGTTTTTTATACAACAAACAAGAGGGAAAAAATGAATAATCTTATACATAAATATTAACAACCCACTTTTGTCGTAGTAATTTAAAGATACTAAATCTTCCCATAATTTATAGTCTCAATATAATATTTATTTTTCAATACTTCTGAAACTTAAAAAGTTTCTTTTGAGACTTTCTACAATTCCAATATTATGAATAATTTCATTCCTTTGGATAGTAACAAATTACCCCTTTTGGAACTATCAATTAATTTTGCATACTAGCACAATTTTTACAACGCCATCCTTATGGTGACCAAGGAGAAAAATATTATTATTGTCATGGTTATATTATTACATTCAAGACTTATTTCTTGATAACCAATGATAGATTTGTGTTGCCACACAACAACATTTATCTTGGTCATGGTCACAACCTTTACAGAAAAGATTTATTTCTTTATTTTGTTCTCCAATAGTTCATTATAAAACATATCACAATATTTGTGTAGTACTCAATGTATATGACTAAATGACCATTTATGTCAAAATATTTCTTTTCAATCTGTCAAACATTCCGGCTCCCGTATAGGTGAGATGTGACATTCATCCAACAATACATGAACATGCTCACATCCATACGAACTCAAGTCACAGTTTCTTCAAGAAATGGACCATAACCATTTGTGCATGTTCCATAAGCTTTTATTAGAAACTAATTGTCATGTTTTGGCATTATATGACTCACCTCAACATTACTTTACGAGGTGAGATGTAAAAATGTACTACCACCATGTATTTCTTTATTTTGATGGAGGATTTACAAAATTTTTTGAATTGGGTTGTACCAACAACAAAGTGCCCAACTTCTCATACCACTTTGATGGATAAAAATTAATTTTAACAATTACCTTCACATTTGAAGGACCATTTTAAGAAATAATGTGTCCAATAACCTTTTATACAATTTTAATGGACAAAATTACATTCACATTTGAAGGAGAATCTTAAGAACACATAATGTTCTTCCTTTTAATTACCACAATGATGACCATTAACATTTTACCATACCAATATTCATACATTCAACCACTTGTCATTTTTCAGACATATTAGTACACTGCTACCACACTCACACAAGAGAATGGAGCAAATTAATTGGGTAAATTTCATGACTTTCTGCCAAAAGTATAAAACTTTATGTCAATCATCATCATATCATCTTTATAGTGCATTAGGACTTAAACTCAATGTCTTACCCATATAAAGACACCTTTGGTCATAAATCTATGGGACTTGAACCCAACTTCTTATTATCATGGTGCACCAAGACTTTAACTCGATGTCTTATCACTTGGTGCGGTGAAACCTGAATTCATCGTCTTACCCTCAACCAATGCCTTGATAAATAAAATGCATTGCCAAAATAACAATTACCGAAAATCATAAATATAATTTGAACTTGACAATGATTCTTGATGGAGAATGAGCAATTCGTGCTGATAACATGTTGTAAAAGTAAAGTGAAATAAGACAAGAAATATAGAAGATGAAAGCAATAGAAATAGGGAGACAAGAGATGAAAAATTTTCTTATTATTTCAACTCTTCAAAGTATTCACCAAATATTTTCATTGTGTACAATACGAAGTCTTATGCCTCTATTTATGGTGTAACATAGAGACATACAAAAGATTAGTCATAAACATGACATTAACATGAATATAATGGGGAGGTTATGAAAGTAAAAGGTTACGAGAGTAATGGTTATAAAGTTTAAATTTATGGAGGTTATGTAGTAACTTCTTGGTGTAGTAGACATCCACATTATATTGTTTTATAACAAAGAAAAATATTTTGCAGGTTTTAAAATAGTATATCAATTTTATAATTTTTAATAACATATATGTGTTATATAATTATGTATGAAATAAATATATCCTATAAATATTCGAAAATCATATCAAAGATTTTATATCTTTTGTGTATTTTAAAGTGCTAGTTATAATTTTGAATTAATTAGCTTTTATGAAATTCTAAATATTTTTGATTTAATTTTAATGTAAGTTTGTCAATTTATAAAAAAATTAAAAAAAATAACAAATATATTTTTTTAGTTATGTATATATTTAGTATATTTTTATTTGCAAATCGGCTCAAAATTTAGTTTTTGCTTTAAATTTTACCAATTAGCTAAATTAATTAATAGTTAATATTTTAAAATTGATTATTTTATTTGGTTAAGATTAAAAAATTCATCAATTAATTTATATTAATTCATCTTTTTTGTCATTAGTCGAATTACTCAATTAATTCAAATCGGCTATGTCCTTAACTTCACTCGACTGAATTTCTAATCTATATGATTATATTTCCAAATTGAATTTTAACCAATATTTGCTCTATTTATTGGATCAACTTAAGAAACTAAGTTGGGTCATTCATTCAAAAATTTTCCGTAGCCAAGATAACCCTTCAACAGCCCAACCCATCAGCAAACATACAACAGCCCAATCTGAGCCCAATTCTCTTTAATAACAAGCCCAAAACCCTTCAATAACGATAAAACAACAATACACAAAAACACCAATACCCGACCTGGCCCCCATATGTCTTATTCTCGGCTGAAAATCAAAGACAAATCAGCAAACACGAGCAAAAATTAAAAATGACCTCACTCCCGGTCTTCTCATGCAGTCGCATCAACCCAACAAATCCGGAGAAAAATCGTGTCATCCTCCTTTTCTGCAGCGTCCATACCCATCACCGTTTCCTTTTCTCCCTTTTCAGAACTCCCCATAGTGCTTGGAGGTAGTGTATTGTTGGAGAATGAGGTAAACAAACACATACCATTGGAGAAGAAGATTGACGATGCATGCATTGCTAAACTTAAAGAAGAACTATACAAGGATGAACTTGGAAATTTCTACACTAATTATATGACATTGCTCCCTATTATGAACACACTTTCATCTGATGACAGTGATGTTGAAGCTTTACCAGGTTCTCCCAATTTTATAGATCTGAAACTATCTGTTCATATTTATTCACATTTATTCAGTATTCCCTAGTAATTTCAAGTTGTGCTTTCAATTTTATTGTTGGGATGTTTTATTTATATCCCAAATTGGTCAGTTTTAATGTTTGGTATGCCCTTCATCTGATTTATATTTAGATTTCAGTTTTGTTTTTGTTATCAGGTTTAACGTTGATTAAGCACATACCTTGTTTATTTCTTGTAGTTTTGTTTAGAATTAGATATGCATTTATTTGATTGATCTTGCATAGTGTATCTTAATTTTGTAGGTTGGCGAATTAATGAACTTTTATCAGAATATCTCCAGACATGAAAAAGGAAGGTAAAATAAAAAGATATTAATTTCATTCCGATAATATTAGAAAACATTCAAATTCATCCTCAATTTGTTTTTGTTTAGGTATGAATATTTGGTGGTGCCAAATCCAGTTACTAACCCTTCCAGGCCAACACTACTAGTTGGGAGAAAAATAATCCTTGGTGAGCCTCGCAAACCTTTGACTGGGGTTTTGGAATGGCGTGTTATTAGGAAAGGGGAAAAGGGAGAGTTGCAAACTTATTTGGACGAAGCTGTCGGTCGGCTACATTTTTATTTCTCAAATTGTTGTTCCGATATATTTCCGATATGACAGGTTTATTATCTAATTTGTGGCTTTGTTGCTGACTCAATCTGATTTTGAATATTATTTATTTTTTACTCTGGTTGACCCACGGGTGGCTAAAGGTTGCCACGGCTTGATGAAATCATGCAAGGAAATAACAAAAAAAAAGATACAAATATATTGTCTTACAAGTCTTGAATGCAAATCGACCGGCGAGATTTTTGGTTCACCAAAATGGGCTACTATCCCTTAAGAGACAGAGAAAGAACGCCGAAGTATTTTGTGAAAGAGATTTCACTTCTATAGTCCTACACACACCCACACACACACACACCCCACACACACACACATACATTTTATAATAGAAATTTGATTAAATTTTAAAAGAAAAATTATCATCATATTTTCAAATAAACATGATAAGAAATAACATTAAAACATAATATTTATTAAAAATAACGACTGAGGAAAATTACAATGAATCATCTCATTCTTTATAAAGTAATAAAAGGATGAAAACAAGTTAAAACTTTGGTCTTAATATTTATTAAAATTAGGAGAACAATTTTGTATTATAAAGAAAGAATTTTTCTAAAATAATTAATAAATATGATGGATTAATGTTTTATATCAAATAAAAAGAATTTAAAAATATCAGCAACAGTTTATATAATATATGCTGCAGTATTTTAACATGAGGTAGTTAATATAATAATTAATATAACTTGCTTAAAATGATTTTAACTATGGTAAAATAATAGTAATAAATAAATATATTTTTTTCAATAAATTATATAATGACATATATGTTACGTGAATTTTTGAGATTGTACATAAAAAGAGAAATCAAGTTAATTAGATACTTTAAAAATTATCTCTACAATCCCAAAAAAAAAAAAGAACAATGCCATGAAATTGAAAAGTCAAAAGAGAACGAAAGGATATAACTAACATGCTTATGAAATTGTTGAAAATTTTGTTTTTGAAGAGCTATTTCACTGGTCGCATTCCTTTTGAATTAAGCATTTTGAGAAAAATAACTGTGATTGATATTGAATGTAACATGTTAACTGATTCGTTAGGGTGTTTAAAAAGTGTGGATTAGTTGAATTTTGTTGAAAGTTGAGTCACTATAGAGAGAATTGATCGAAATCTAGTTCTTAATGTTGAAAAAGAAACTACATTATTGATTTTCCTAATAAGAGATCTATACCAGAGTGTATAATATTTAGAATGCATATAAAAAATAAAGGACGAAAAATTTATTGATATAAGACATGAGAGGAGAGAGAATTAAAGAGCGAATGAAATGAAGAATGAGTTAATGTCTATTTATTTGTGTCATAATCTTAGTTCTAGAAAAATCTTATAATTTGTAGCTTTAGAAAAGTCATGCAACTTGTGGAGGAAATTTATCATTTGAAATATTTTAATCAAGTTTAAAAAATACAATTTATAGTTTTTAAAATGAAAAATATATGAAAATGATCATATTATCGTAGATTGTCCTCAACTTTTAAAATCAAACACATATTTAGATTAATATGTTTGAAATCAAGTAAAAGTACAGATTTGATTCTATATTTTAATGAAGAACTACACTTTTATAATCTAGTAAACATCTTTATCTTACTTTAAATACTAATTTATCATCCTATTCATTTTATTTGTAAAGTTACTTTTTAACATTTTTAAAAATATATATATTCAATTATATTGAAATTAATTTGATTTATTCTTTAATTTCAATCTAATATATATTATTAACTTTGTCATACTTGTTTCTTTTCAAGTACATTAATTAGAGTCAAAATAAAGGTGAAAATAATTAACTATATTTTTGTGTAAACAATTTTTATGTTAAAGTAGGCCTTTTTAGTAAGCATAATGATATAAAAATATTAGGAATTAATTAGAATAATAATGAAATAGAGTAATGAATAGATATCACAATAACTCATAAAAATGTGAAGTGATAACAAAATGTGTTGATAGAAATAACATTAATCAAAGATGTTTCTAGAACTATTTAATTTCTTATTATTATTCTTGGTGGATTTTTTTAAGTGTAAAATTACATTTTTACCTTTGATCACCATTCACTTTCTCATATATACAAAGACATGTTCTAGAATTATTTGTTTCTCTTGCTATCTTTATTTATAGATTTTTATTAGTATAAGTTTACCTTTTTACCCTTGGTCGTCCTACTACTTCACTCTTTTATATATATAATAAAATAAAAAGAAGAGTGAGTATAATAGAAGGTATCAACTTGTATGCTATTTGTCAATAAAGTTCATTTTAAGGGTGATTCAGTCATTTGCATGACTCTTTATTAAGATAAATATTTGACGTGTCAGAATTGGCTTGCCATAATTATTAGTTGGCTTCTACCCTAATGTCAACACACACACACGCACGCTCATATATATATATATNAATTTGATTAAATTTTAAAAGAAAAATTATTATCATATTTTTAAATAAACATGATAGGAAATAACAATAAAACATAATATTTATTAAAAATAATGACTGATAAAAATTATAATGAATCATCTCATTCTTTATAAAGTAATATAAGGATGAAAAAAAGTTATGACTTTGGTCTTAAATATTTATTAAAAATAGGAGAACAATTTTGTATAATAAAGAAAGAATTTTTTCAAAATAATTAATAAATATGATGGATTAATATTTTATATCAAAGAAAAAGGATTTAAAAATATCAGCAATAGTTTATATAATATATGTTGCAGTAATTTAACATGAGATAGTTAATATAATAAGTTATATAACTTGCTTAAAATGATTTTAACTATGATAAAATAATAGTAATAAATAAATATATGTTTTTCAATAAATTATATAATGACATATATGTTATGTGAATTTCTGAGATTGTACATAAAAAGAGAATTCAAGTTAATTATATATTTCAAAAATTATCTCTACAATCCCAAAAAAAAAAAAAAAAGAACAATGCCATGAAATTGAAAAGTCCGAAGAGAAAAAAAGAAAATAACATAACATGCTTATGAAATTGTTAAAAATTTCATTTTAAAGAGCTATCTCACTGGTCGCATTCCTTTTGAATTAAGCATTTTGAGAAAAATAACTGTGATTGATATTGAATGTAACATGTTAACCGATTCGTTAGGGTGTTTGAAAAGTGTGGATTAGTTGAATTTTGTAGAAAGTTGAGTCATTATAGAGAGAATTGATCGTAATCTAGTTCTTAATGTTGAAAAAGAAACTGCATTATTGGTTTTCGTAATAAGAGATCTATACCAGAGTGAACAATATTTAGGACGCAAATAAAAAATAAAGGAAGAAAAATTTATTGATATAAGACATGAGAGGAGAGAGAATTAAAGAGTGAATGAAATGAAGAATGAGTTAATGTCTATTTATTTGTGTCATAATCTTTGTTCTAGAAAAAAACTTATAATTTGTTGCTTTCGAAAAGTCATGTAACTTGTGGAGGAAATTCACCATTTGAAAAAATATTTTAATGAAGTTCAAAAATACAATTTATAGTTTTTAAAATGAAATATATATGAAATGATCATATTACCGTAGATTGTCCTCAACTTTTAAAATCAAGCACATATTTAGATTAATAAGTATGAAATCAAGTAAAAGTACTGATTTGATTCTATATTTTAATGAAGAACTACACTTTTATAATCTAGTAATCATTTTTAGTTTACTTTAAATACAAATATATCATCTTATTCATTTTATTTGTAAAGTTACTTTTAATATTTTTTAAAATATATATATTTAAAAATATTGAAATTAATTTGATTTATTCTTTAGTTTCAATCTAATAGTTTCTTTTCAGGTACATTAATTAGAGTCAAAATAAAGGTTAAAATAATTAACTATATTTTTGAGTAATGAATTTCTATGTTAAAGTAGGCCTTTTTAGTAAGCATAATGAATATAAAAATATTAGAAATTAATTAGAATAATAATTAAATAGATTAATGAATAGATATCACAATAATTCATAAAAATGTGAAGTGATAACAATGTGTTGATAGAAATAACATAAATCAAAGATGTTTCTAGAACTATTTTGTTTCTTATTATTATTCTTGGTAGATTTTTGTAAGTGTAAAATTACATTTTTACCTTTGATCACCATTCACTTTCATATATATACAAAGACATGTTCTAGAATTATTTGTTTCTCTTGCTATCTTTGTTAATAGATTTTTATTAGTATAAGTTTACCTTTTTACCGTTGGTCGTCCTACCATTTCACTCTTCTATATAATAATAAAATAATATATAATACTAGATATCATGTGTCTACGCCAGCGCAGGCCCAACGCATGTTAGTTTTTTTCCTTCCAATTTATGTGACACAAATGAATTTTGAAAAGGTGAACTAAATTTTTTATGTGTTTTCTAAAAATTATTTTAAATTGTTAATTTATGAAGTACCTTTTATGTTATTTTCAAATAATATATGTTATATCATTTGTTTTATTTTATGTGATACAAGTGATTTTAGGAAAGTAAACGAAATTTCTTATATGATTCTCACATATTTTTAGTTGTCATTTACTGATTTCATAGTACTTTTTAGTTCTTACGTTATTTTCAAACAATATATGCAAATTTTTTTGTTTCGATATAAATAAGGGAGAGTCAATCAAATTTCATTATTTTTTTTAACTATGTTTTTCTTAAAATATCTTAAATTGTTACATTGTGTTTTTAAGCTTCTTTTCTTTAATGTAATTTTCAAATATGTAACAAATTAGAAATTAAAACGAAGAATTAAAGTTTTCAAATCATTATATTTCTATATTAAAATGTTCAAATCTTTAAAACTCCACATATACGTACAAATTTATAGAAGGAAGTCAAATGATTTTTTTTAAAAAAAATAATAATATATGAAAGCTCATTTCAATAATAACACATATGTATTTCATTTTTAATATATGACTCTCTCCTTTTTGATTTGTATGAACTTATTTTTATTTCATTTTAAAAAGAAAATAACTTTTGGATTTTAATTTTTTATATAGCATATTAAAGATCATAAAATTAAAAATCAATACACAAAATTTGATATACATATAAATTTTAATTTTAATTTTGATAGGTTCCACCTAATATTATACTTGATATATAATTATTAAGAGCTAAGTGTATTTATTAACTTCCATATAATAAATAGATAGCACAATAACTCATAAAAAAAAAATGAGGTAGTATTAATAATAATAATACATTAAGATGTTTTTAGAACTATTTAATTTTCTTGTTATCATTCATGGTAGATTTTTGCTTGCATGAGTTACATTTTTAACTTTGATCGTCATTCACTTCATATATAAAAAGATGTTTCTAAAATTATTTATTCTTGATAGATTTTTGTTAGAATGAAATTACATTTTTATTCTTGGTCATCTTTAATACAAATATATCATCCTATTCATTTTTATTTGTAAAGTTACTTTTAACATTTTTTTTCTTTAATTTCAGTCTAATATATATTATTAATTTTATCACACTAATTTATTTTCAAGTATATTAATTAGAGCCAAAATAAAGATTAAAATAATTAATTCGTGATATTTTTATATAAAAAGTAGGCTTTCTAATAAGCATAATGAATCGAAAATATATTAAGAATTAAATTAAAGTAATAATAAAATAGATATCACAATAACTCACAAAAGAAATAAAAAAGAAATGAAGTAACAACAAAATAAGTTAATGGTAATAACAATAACTTAAGATGTTTCTAGAACTATTTAATTCTTTTGTTATCATTCTTGGTAGATTTTTATTAGCGTGAAATTATATTTTTCCCTTGATCATTATTCACTTCATATATATATAAATATAATTTTAGAATTATTTATTATCTTTTTTTATAGATTTTTGCTAGCGTGAAATTATATTTTTGTTATGGATGTGGGGAGACTGGACATATTAGGAGGTATTGTCCAAAACAGAGTTACAGACCCCCAATAGTTAGAGGTAGAGGTGATCATGGAGAGGCCGCCATTCTGGAGGACGTGGTGGCCAAGGTAATGGTGGTCACCCAATCAGTCGGGGTGGCGGGCAAGCTGGAACTGCTGCAGCGCAACATGATAGGGGCAATGGACAGACAGGTGATAGGGCCCATTGTTATGCTTTCCCCGGGAGGTC
>NC_028647.1:31888706-31893000 GCF_001406875.1 Solanum pennellii | reverse complement strand
GACGACAAGTAGGACGAACCGTCATAGGCACGACGGACCGTCGAGGGGCTTCGTTCCATAATATTTAAACTCTAAAAATTTGGGTACTGATCGACTCTCTGAACTTCGCGACGGAACTGCAGGACGGACCGTCGTAGGTACGACGGACCGTGACAAACTTCTTTACTGAATTTGACTCTCTAAACTTTGTGATGGACCTGCAGGACGGACCGTCATAGATACGACGAGCCGTCACAGGTTGCGTAACCCCAACTGGGTCGGAATTCTGCTAAAAGTTTTAAAGGGGTGTTTTGGACTATTCATGACAAACTTTATGAAATTAGTGGGGTAAGTTTAATAATTTATTTACTTGGAGGGTTAATGGAGATAACCTTGGAATAACTAATGGGTTACTTTTATCATAATGAATTATATGATAATTAGGGTAAAAGAAAAGAATCTAGAGAAGAAAAAGAAAAAGACAGAGAGGGAGAACGAGCGAGAAAGGAAGAATGAAGAGGAAAGCAAAAAGGCATTGGGGAAATAGCTTGCTTGATCACGATTCTTCGGTGGAGGTAGGTTATGGTTTATGCTATGTGATAGTAAACTCTAAATAGCGATTGATATGTATTGGGTGGTATTGTAAAGTCTTCTATATACTTGATTGTGTGTTTGTATGTTGTGATCGTATAATTGTGGTGGTTAGAATGATGAGACTGTTGAATCTTTAATCTTAAATCCTCTCTATTAAGATGATGCTTGACATAAAGAAAGCTTGATGAACTGAAATAATGAGATAGATGGATCGGAGTGTCACGTTCCGACCCGTAGGAATAATGGATCGGAGTGTCACGTTCCGACACGTAGGGATAATGGATCAGAGTGTCACGTTCCGACACGTAGTATTAATGATTCGGAGTGTCACGTTCCGACACGTAGCATTAGGGGATCGGAGTGTCACGTTCCGACACGATAAGAATAAAGAGAAGTAATCTTGAATTATGTTAATATACTCAATTTCGAAGAACCTATTTCCCAAATGAGTATGGTGTGGAGGCTTGAGTCCTCATAGATGTGCTTGGTGTTGTTGCCAATGGTTCTTGTACGTGTTGATTGTCACCTGTTAAGTATTGTGGTTGATTTTACATTATTATTCCATATATATTGCTTTCTATTTTGAGTTGGCCGATGATACCTACTCAGTACTTGTTCCTTGTACTGACCTCTACTTTTATGTTCTTCTTGTTGTTTTGTGGAGTGCAGCAAGTGCACCGTTGACTTCGACTCGTCCGCAACTCTAGCCAGTCTTTAGCACGTCAGATTTCAGGGTGAGCTATTGTTCCTAGCTCGGACTGGATTCTCTCATTCACGTCTTGATGTCCTTGAAGCTCGGACATGGACTATCGTTTTACTTATTTTAGTTCTTAAATACTCTTAGACTTAGTAATTTGAGGATAGATGTTCTTGATGTGATGACTTCCAGATTTTGGGGATGATAAGTATTATAATTTAGAAGTTTATTTAATTGGTTATATTAATGAGTTTTGGTCTTCCGCATTACATTTTGTTCATTATGGTTGAAATATTGGTAAACGTTGGGGTTTAGATTTGTTAGTTCGCTCACATAGGAGGATAACTGTGGGTGCCACTCGCGGCTCGTTTTGGGTCGTGACATAGATATCAAAATAACTCATAGAAAAATGAAGAAATAAGAAAAATGAGGTAACACTAATAATAATCACTAAAGATGTTTCTAGAACTATTTAATTTTCTTGTTAACATTCGTGGTAGATTTTTGTTTGCATAAAATTACATTTTTACCTTCGATCATCATTCACTTTATATGTAGAAAGATGTTTCTAGAATTATTTATTCTGGACTGATTTTTGTTAGAATGAAATTACATTTTATTCTTAGTCGTCTTTAATACAAAATATCATCCTATTCATTTTTTATTTGTCAAGTTACTTTTTAACATTGTTTTATTTAATTTCAATCTAATATATATTATTAATTTTATGATACTTATTTATTTTCAAGTATATTATTAGAGTCAAAATAATAGAAATAATTAATTCATGATAAGTTTTTATATAAAAAGTAGGTATTTTTCAAAGGATAATGAATGAAAATAAATATTAAGAATTAATTTAAAATAATAGTAAAATAGAGTAATACTAAAATAGATATCACAATAACTCACAAAAGAAAAGAAAGTGAAATTATAACAAAATAAGTTAATAGTAATAACAATCATTTAAGATTAGAGTCGTCAATATGGGCTAGGCCCATTGGACCGGTCTGACCTAACCCAAAATTTAATAGGATTAAGCTAAAAATTTTGGAGCCCATTTACGAAAAGAGCTTTTTAGCCCGGCCTGAATAGGCCTGTTGATTTGTGGGGCTTGAGAAATATACGTAGGGCCTGCCCGTGGGCCAATATAAATTAATTAAAAAATATAATTTAATATTAAAATTTAAAATTAAAGAGAGTCTAAACTCAAGACAATTAGGTTATTTTAATTTAGCTATTTATATTTTTCATGGAAAAAACATAATAAACACTATACACATAATTTTATGGGATAATTTCAGAGACCTCCCTTCAGGTTTCGCTTTATAATGCTGATCTCCCCTGTGGTTTCTGATATTACGTCTACCTCCCTTATTTTCATTTACTTGTGACCGTTCTTTAAATCTATTTAAAATAAATATAAAATAATTTAGATATGATAATTTTATCCTTTTTACATGAATTTCTTCTTATTAATTAATATTATATAAAAAGCAACTTATTTAACAAATATTTTTAAAAATAAATCAGCACAAATATAAAGTTTTCATTCAAGGTGACTCACCATTTTCACCAAATATTAACTCTTCATATTCATTTCACCTTTATCAATTCATGTCGATTTTCCTCCTACAATAACATATAACGACCATTTTCGATCGTTTTGAGCACTAGAACTTTTTATGTCAGAAAATACTTTTCGATAGGTTCTAAAAGGATATTTTGGACTATTCTTAATTATAATTATGAAATTAACGGGATAATTGTTATAATTTATTTAGTGGGTGGTTATAGAAAATAACTTTAAATTTAATAGTGGGTCATTTTTATCACTTTTATAATTAGTCATATAATAACTAGGGTAATGATAATCAGTTTGAGAAAAATAAAGGGGAAGATACGAAAGGTCGTGGCAAAAGAGAAATCGAAAGGGGTGGCTGCAAGTCTTATAGGTAAAAGTTCTCATCCAAATACCCCAACTTTTGTACATGTTAATTTTATTATTGTTATAAGACCGTTTCAGAAGAATATAAGTACCATTTGTTACAGACTTGGGGGCCGAATATGATTTAACTTAATTATTTGTTGACAAGTGGTAATGGAGATTTAGGACATAGTTATTGGCCAAGAGTTGGAACTTAATGATTATAAAATAAAATAAGGTGTAGGAAATTGTTAGTATTTGTTTATTCGATAAGAATGGAGGTTACACATATTGTTCTGTGAGTAGATAATATAGGTTTGGCTATTTTTTTTGTTATTGTAATTTAATTAAAAAATTAATTTTAAAACTTAGTAGACACTCACGTTGGTTAAGTTGGGAAGCATGGTATGACCTCTTAATGACCAATAAATGTTTGCAGTGAGTTTAGTCATTACAATTATATATTTATATTATATAGGTTGAATAGAGTTGCATCTAAGAAATTTTTAGTTATCGTATTATATATCAAGTTTTAATATATTGACTTAGGTAATTGAATATAAGTGTAGTATATTATATGAATTACATTAAAGTTATGTTAAATGAAGTAATAAGATTCATCTTTGGGTCTAGACTAGACATATAGTAGCATGGGTGTTTATATACTCATTAATTTACAAAGGGTATATATAATTGATAGATTGGAAAGGTTCGAAAGCATTGAGGAAAGGAAAAGTATTGGAGCTTGCTTGAATTCGATTCTTCGGTGGAGGTAGGTTATGGTTTATTTCTATTTGATAGATAAACTCTAAATAGCGATTAATATGCATTGAGTGATATTGTAAAGTCTCCTATGTACTTGATTGTGTGGTTTTATGTTTTGATTGTGTGGTTTGTGGTTGGCCTAAAATTATGAGACTGTTGAATTTCTAATCTTAAACCCTCTGTATTAAAATGACGCCTTGAATAAAGAAGGCTTGATGAAATAAAATAATGAGATAATTGGATCGGAGTGTCACGTTTCGACACGGTATTATTGGATCGGAGTGTCACGTTCCGACACGGTATTATGGGATCGGAGTGTCACGTTCCGACAC
>NC_028647.1:31877029-31879138 GCF_001406875.1 Solanum pennellii | reverse complement strand
TGTGACGGTCCGTCGTGCCCACGACGGTCCGTCCTGCCATTCCGTTACGAAGTTCAGAGAGTCGATTTCAGTATCCAAATTTCGGAATTCTAAGTGTTTTGGAACGAGACCCCCTCGACGGCCCGTCGTGCCCATGACGGCCCGTCGTGCCCATGACGGTCCGTCGTGGGTTCCGTCGACTCAGACAGTTTTCCCAGAAATAAAATCTGCTGCTTAAAACGACTAAACAGGTCGTTACAAAATTAGATCTAAACTTGCATATATAAGGGTAAAATTATCAAATCTAAATTAATTTATATTTATTTTAAATAAATTTAAAGAATGATTACGAGAAATGAAAATAAGGGAGGTAAACGTATATTGTAAACCACAAGGAATGTGAGTGTTATAGTGCAAAACGTGGAGGGAGGTCTCTGAAATTATCCATAATTATATTTGTGGATTTGATTAACAAGTAGTAACATTAGCATCAAGTAATATTGTTTTGTCAATATTTATGATAATATTTTTAAATAATAATTTATAATTTAATTTAATCATTATAAAAAAAATATATTTTTTTAAAAAGTGGGCTGCCCCAGCAAGCCTGTAGCCCACATACTTGTGGATTGTGTCGGCTGTTTCTTGGCCCATGCCAAAAATGGGCTAGCTCGGCCTGACCCGTAAAATGTCAAAGCCTGTATGGGTTAGCCCGGATGGGTGGGCTAGCCCATATTGACAGCTCTATTTAAGATGTTTCTAGAACTATTTAATTTATTTGTTATAATTCTTGATAGATTTTTGTCAGCGTGAAATTATATTTTATGCTTAATCATTATTCACTTCATATATAGAAAGATGTTTTTAGAATTATTAATTATCTTTCTTAATAAATTTTTATTAGCGTGAAATTACATTTTTATTCTTGATCGTCCTCCCACTTCGCTCTTTCTATATAATAGAAAAATTTGTAAAGAATTATATGTTAGGGAGTTTCTTCTTGTTTTCTTTTTTCATTTTTCCTATAAATTGTTTAGTTTGTTTTCAAAGAAGAATCATTGATCGATCAAAAATACATACTCAAGTACTGGTTGGAATGAATCACTGGCTTTCGGATTGCTGACACATCACGTTTCAATACTTCACAAAAATATTAACACTAAAGTTATTAGTTATTAATATAATATAGTTTATTCTGCATAGAGTTTATGAAAGAAAAAAAATTAAAATTTTTATCTAAAATAAAATATAAATATTTTATACGTAAAGCATATTATGAAAAATAAAGTGGACATAAAAATATATCATTTAATTCTGTAATCAACTAAAATTGAAAGTAACTCTTTTGTCCACATTATATTACTCTTTCAGCTTAAATTTTATCGCATTCATAATACATTCATTTTGATTCAATACTCTTATTGAAGTTAATTAACTTTAAAATATAATTAACTTACTACTTATTTTTTCAAATAAGTTCAACAATGAATTGTAATGAAGGAAATAGTAATATATTTTATCCAATATCTCAATAAATACAATTCAGATAATGTTGAGCATATATGCTAATCGGATCTTGCTTTAAAGGTAGACTTGATTAATATTTACAGTAAATGAGACCTTAACTAAATTGTTTACAAATTTACTTAAATATAGATTTTAGCTTAAAATACAAATTTACATAAAATTTAATAATTTGAAAATTATTTTTTAGTTTTATCATATTAATTAAAGATGAATAGAATGTATAATTTTTTTTATTAATCTTACAATTTTAACATTAATGTATTAAATTAAAATATCATTTAATTTTATAATTTTAAACTTGTGAAAAATTGAAACTAATAATAATAGTTAACAAATTGAGAGAAATGCATTTTTGTAAATGCTTAAAATGAAAAAATATAGTAAAAGAGAAATAAAAGACTTGTTATTGTGATTCACTGTTTAAAAATTTGAAGTATATAATAGATTAGAGAATCAGCTCATCCAACATAATTGGTTGACATAAATATTCAAATTACTTGTATACTTAATAATCACAAGTTAGAATGACTTGTACTTTTAGAGATCATTTGGTATGAATTAATAATTTTATAAAATTAATAATTTTATATATATATATATATA